>NC_133528.1:150680451-150980451 GCF_048544455.1 Silene latifolia | reverse complement strand
TGCCTCAAGGACTCCCACAAATTGCGTGCTAAGGGGTGTTGGAATGATCCAAGATAACGCAAGATTGAATTAAACACGAAGAGACAGTGTCTGAAACTCTGAATTGGTAAACTATACTGGGATTTGAGCTAAAAACCAAATTTTCCAACGTATGAAATGCATAAAAGAACAGTCAACACATACCATTAAACAAAAAATGTTAACTTTGGATCAAACCCTTAAAAGGAGACAATCACATAATAATGAAAGAATGAATCTTTTCAATAGCACACTGTGAATCAGTAAAAAAACAAGAAAAGGGTATGTTGAAATATATGATCATTGGAATATTGGAAATATTGTATACATTAGTATAATGATTAGAGAGTACAATTGTGTTATTACATTATGTAGGTTAGCTATTTATACAAAAGAATATAAGGCTAAACTAGGAAAGGATAAATTATGTGCATAATTACAATGATATGGGAGGCTTGATTTGAGGAGAGCCAACGGCTCCTTGAGTGGCTGCCAACGGCTCTTTGGAGCCGGTTATCATCCCCCCGCAAGTTGGCGTGTGGAGAACCGAGACACCCAACTTGGACAGAAGGTCTTCGAATGAAGCACGGCCGAGAGCTTTAGTGAGAATGTCCGCTAGTTGCGCCTTTGTGTGAACGTAAGTAGGAGCGATAACCCCTTTTTGAATTTCATCCCGAATAAAATGACAATCAACTTCAATGTGTTTGGTTCGCTCGTGAAAAACCGGATTTCGAGCGATGTGAAGAGCGGATTTGTTGTCGCATTGAAGTTGAATAGGCGTGTTATGCGAGATACCGAGGCTTTGAAGTAGGCCCTTGAGCCATTTTAGTTCACAAACCGTAAATGCAATAGCTCGGTATTCGGCTTCAGCGGAGGATTTGGAGACAGTGGCCTGTTTCTTGGTCTTCCATGAAATAGGAGAGGAGCCCAGGAAGACGATATATGCGGATAGGGACCTACGGCTCGTAGGGCATGTGGCATAGTCCGCATCACAGTAGGCATTTAGTCGTAAGTCACAATCAGCTCGAAGAAGTATACCTTGGCCCAGAGAATTCTTTATATATCGAACAACATTCAAAGCTGCGGCCCAATGCTCAGTTGTGGGAGCATGCATGAATTGTGCGAGAATATGAACGGAGTATGTTAATTCGGGGCGCGTTATTGTCAGATAAACAAGGCGACCGACTAGACGACGGTATGGTTGTGGGTCGTGCATAAGGTCGGCTTTGGAGAGGGCAAGACGATGATTTTGTTCCATCGGAATAGGTGTAGGTTTTGTACCAAGTAGCCCGGTTTCACTTAAAATGTCGAGGGAATATTTTCGTTGAGACACAAACAAATCGGTTGGGTTGCGCGCAATTTCAAGGCCAAGAATGTACTTTAAATGGCCGAGATCTTTCATGTGAAAACATTGGCTTAAATAGGTTTTAAATTTAGAGATAAAATTGATATTGTTGCCACAAATTACCAAGTCATCGACGTAGACTAAGACGTGTACCTCTGTGTCAGGTTGAGAGACGGAAAATATGGAGTGATCATAAGGACATTGCGAAAACCCGTATTTGAGGAGAGCGGAGGCAAGCTTTGCATACCAATATCTGGGTGCTTGCCGAAGACCATATAAAGATTTTCGAAGTCGATAGACTTTCCCTTTAGCCGAGTGTAGGAATCCCGGGGGCGGTTTCATATACACTTCCTCATTGAGGTCTCCATGGAGGAAGGCGTTATGTACATCCATTTGATGGAGAGCCCATTGTTTTGCGGCGGCAATAGCAAGAAGGGTTCGAACGGTGACGAGCTTAACAGTAGGGGCAAAAGTTTTATTGTAATCCACTCCTTCGACTTGACGATTGCCCATGATAACTAGGCGAGCTTTATAGCGCTCGATTGACCCATCGGCGTTCTACTTTATTTTGTAGACCCATTTGGACCCAATAGCCTTTTTGTTGGGAGGTAAATCTTCGAGAATCCACGTATTGTTTTTCTCCAGTGCATCGAGCTCATGTCTCATGGCCTCACGCCATTCGGGAACCTGCACAACATCTTTAAAGAAACTAGGCTCGTGATTTTTAGTCACGGCCGACAAGAAGATCTTATGTTTAGGTGAAAACTTATCATAAGTAAGATAATGAGAAAGAGGAAATGCCGTACCCGAAGATGATGATAAGGTGGTGAGAGCATGTAACGAGGGGCGAGGTTTTGAGACAACGAAATCCTTGAGGTTGGTGTTTGGCATTTTAAGACGATGGCCGCGTCCAAGGTTGGGAGGGGCCGTGAGGTCAGCGGAAGTGGTGGTGTCCGCGGGTGGGGTAGATGTTGTGGTGTCGATGGAGGGTTGTTCGGTGGAGAGGGACTCTGAATTTGGTGTAGATGGGTCTTAATTGACATTGTGAGATGGTTGTACCGTTGGTGAAATAAGAAAGGTACTGTCAATGTTGTTTGTAGGTTCAAGTAGAAGAGGGGAGTCAATAGTGTCATGGATATGGAGGTTTTGAAATGGGAATTCCGTTTCGACAAAAATGACATCTCTTGACTCGAAATAAGATCCGGTATCTAAGTCATAAAGACGCCACCATTTTTTATCAAACGGATAACCAATAAAAATGCATTTACGGCTCTTGGGAGCGAATTTATCATGAGACCCATTTAGGGACTTGGCGTAAGCTAAGCAACCAAAAATTTTGATATTTTCAAAAGGAGGAGGTTTGTTAAAAAGAGCTTCATATGGGGTTTTACCGTGTAGGAGACGAGTCGGAGTACGATTTATTAAATGAACGGCACTCAAGACACATTCGGCCAAAAATATATGGGTAAGTGAGCTTGAAAGAGTAGAGCGCGGGCAACGTTTAAAATGTGACGATGTTTACGTTCGACCCGCCCATTTTGTTGAGGCGTGTCAACGTTAGAATGTTGAAAAAGAATGCCGTTACTTTTAAAAAAAAGGTATGAGAAGGCGAAATTCTGTACCATTGTCGGTACGTAAAATTTTCATTTTCTTGTCAAATTGACGTTCGATCATGGCAAAAAAATTCAATAAAGTTTGTTTCGTGTCGCTTTTGTTTTGTAAAAGATAGACCCAAGTTGACCGTGAAAAATCGTCTACTATAGTTAAAAAATGCCGTGAACCACAAGAGGCGTTTTTCGAATATGGGCCCCAAATGTCACAGTGTATAATGTCAAAAGATGATGTAGCGTGACTATTACTTAAAGAAAAATGTTTGCGAGTTTGTTTCGCGCGTAGACAAATGTCGCAAGTTCTGCTATGAAAAACAGTAATATTTTTAGATGCATGAAAAAAAGGTAAAAACGTGAAATTTCGGAAGAAGGATGCCCCAACCGTTTGTGCCAGAGTTCCATTGGATGTCCTGTCTCAACCAAGTATGCTTGTGCCTTATCATTCCGGACACCTTTGAGGTAGTAAAGCCCCTCGTGTTGCTCACCCGCACCAATAACAGTCTTCGAGGTACGGTCCTGAATAAGGCACAAGATATAGGAAAATTGAATAGTAAGACTTATATCAATTAAAAGACTAGAAACAGAGATCAAATTACAATGTAAATTTGCAGCATATAAGACATTTCGTAAGATAAGACGAGATGATAGACGGATGTCACCACTTTGTGTGGCAACTGTAAGATCCCCATTTGGGAGTCCAACAGATAAAGGAGAAATTATTTTAAGATTAGAAAAATGTGAGAGACATCCCGACATATGGTGAGATGCTCCCGTATCGATAATCCAAGAAAAGGAAGAAAAATTACCATTGAGACGGGTTGTATCTGTGTCGCCTTTGCGTGCTTGTAATAACTTACCCAATTCATCCAACTCACTGGTTGTGAGATTGTTCAAGTTTATTTTATCAAAGGTGGAGATAGGTGGCTGGGAAGTTGAAGCAGCCGTGTGGGATGGTGTGGAAGCCGCAACCATGTGAGCTTTAGGAGACGGCACGGTGGTCCCCTGTTTTGGCCGAGTAGTAGGGGTTGTGCTTCGTGGGTCAGGCACGAATACGGCGTTGCTCAAATCAGTAGCGTTAGGATGAACATAGATACGAGAACGAGGACGGTCACCCCACCATTCGGGGTAAAGTCCCGTCACTTGATAGCAGAATTTCAAGCTGTGACCAGATTTTTTACAGGCGATGCAATAATATTTAGAAGGTTCACTACGACGTTCTCGCCCTCCACCCGACTGTCGTGCACCATGATGAGCACGGGCAGCATAGGCCATCACATCAGGCGTGGTTTCGGTCTTATTAATCGATAAATTTCGAACCCCTTCTTCTTGCAATAAACGATTGAATAAGGTCTAAAGAGGGAAGAGGATTGATACCGATAATTTGTGATCTAGCATTGGAGAACCGGTCATCAAGACCCATCAGGAAGTCGCGTACCCGTTTTCGTTCCCTGCGAGCATCAATAATAGTAAGCCAATTACACTTACAGGGATTGCAGGAACACGATTGAATCGTGTCATGTTCGAGGAAAGCGTCCCATATAGTGGTCATCCTGCCATAGTACTCCATAAGAGACTCGTTTGCGCCTTGACGACATGCCAACAATTCGACTTGTAATTGATAAATCCTTGCTTCGTTAGTTTGACAAAACCGATTTTTGATATTGATCCAAACCAATCGTGCTTCGGGTCGTAAAGAAATCTGCCTTCGTAATTCAGGAACAAGAGTATTATAAATCCACATGGTCACGAGAGCATTAGAGGAACACCAGGTCGCGTGATTGCTGTCCATTTCAGATGGTTTAGAAATAGACCCGTCAATGTATCCCAACTTTCCTTTCGCCATGAGAGCGAGTTAGAAAGAGCGAGACCATTCATCATAGTTTTTGCCATTGAAATAATCGGGGTAATGTTAGCACCGGTGTGTTCCACATGAACCATGGAATAAGATTGAGATTGTGAGGAATCGATAGTCAAAGCCGAATGAACGACCTCATAAGAAGACGATGCAGCGTTTGTCATTGTTTTGTTTATATTTATTTTTCGAAGATAGATGGAAGAGACGGCAGAGACAGAGTATTGGAGACAAAGAGAAGAAAAGAAAACCTAGATAACACTGATACCATGTTGAAATATATGATCATTGGAATATTGGAAATATTGTATACATTAGTATAATGATTAGAGAGTACAATTGTGTTATTACATTATGTAGGTTAGCTATTTATACAAAAGAATATAGGCTAAACTAGGAAAGGATAAATTATGTGCATAATTACAATGATATGGGAGGCTTGATTTGAGGAGAGCCAACGGCTCCTTGAGTGGCTGCCAACGGCTCTTTGGAGCCGGTTATCCGGGTATTAAGAAGAATTACCAAATTAAATATAAACCATCTCTAAATTGGTAAATTATACCGGATTACCGGGATTTTAGCTCTCAACAACAACATTACCCTAGTTCCTCAAAGACTCCCACAAGTTCCGAGGTAAGAGGGGTCGAATATACGCACCCTTACCCTTGTATTAGCAACACAAAGAGGCGGTTTCCGAATGACCCGAGATAACGTAAGATCCAATCAAAAACAAAGAAAGAATTCCTAACCATATCAGAAACACCCTAACCGGAATACACCATCCTATAGCCTCTGCTCTCCTATATCAAATTGGGTAACCGGCTACCTATTTCGCAGGTTACCTTCCCTAATTCTTTTAACCATATCACCCTCAAACCCACTCACCTACCCAACTCTAATTCCTAACCATATCATAAACACCCTAACCGCCCCCATCCAACAGCTGCCAACACCACAACTACATCCACCATACGACACCACCTCTATGAGCACTCCACCGTTTTTGGTCCCTCTAAATCTTCATATCAACTCCAAAGTCACAAGCTTTCTTCTACTTTGCACATAAACAAGCTCAAAATCCTTTGTTTTTAATCCAAAAATGGGTGCCAAATTAAGCAAAAACTCAAATGAAACAAAATGGAGCAACAAAACAAGAACACCGAAATCAATAATCGAAAAATCGTCTATATTGTAGAGTAAAGCAAATTGAATGGTGAAAGCAACAACCAAACATTCGATTAAGTAAGGCACCTAATCTTTCGGCGATCTCCAGCAAAACATTTGGTGCCTCGTGTATTCTGAGTTAAATTAAAGTTCTGATTATTACGAGAAGACGATTATTACTAGGGCAGAGTACGGATCGGGTATTTGATCTAAAGTGCTAGTTTGGATCGGATATCCATATTTGAAATCCTGAAGTTAGATATCCAATATCCAAACGAAATGTCTCGGATATCCAATGTTCGGGTATCCAAAATAATCGGATCGGATGCGGATATCCATCGGATATCCATACTTTTGAATTTATTTTAAAATTAAGTTTGAAACACGATTATATTCATAGTTTTACATGATGATTTTCTTTCATATTCTTATTCCAATGTTTTCGCTATAAAATTTAAGTACCGCCTATATATTTCTCTAATATTTTAACGTTAATCAAGTTGTATATCAAATAAAATTTTATTTTCTCGAAATTATACTAGAAAGTTATAGTTTCGAATCAGATCGGATATCCAAATGTTTTAATTCTAATATCCATATCCAAACCAAAACCAAAGATTTCGGATCAGATATCCAAACCAAACTTAACTTTCGGATCAGATATCCAAAAATTCGGATCGGATACGGATCAGATATCGGATCAGTTTGGATATTCGGATTTTTTGTCCTGCCCTAATTATTACTATGAAATAACCTTAAATAAAATTATGTAACTTTGGATCAAACCCATAAAGAAAACAATCACAATATAACGAAAGATTGAATCTTTTCAATAGTACACTATGAATCAATGAAAAATGAGAAAAGGGTTTTAAGAAAATCCCCAAATCCTAAACCCAATTAAAACCCTTCAATCAAAACAGCAAATTAATGAATTGTAACCCTAATTAGTACATGAAAGACTAAAAATTGATGAATTAAAAATTGGGTAAATGCATAAATAAAGAAGGTGGTGTAAAATTGTACCTGATTTTTGGGAATATCTTGAACAAAATTAGTTCCACAACAATTTAGCAATGAACTACAGTTATGTCGAATTGTCGAGTGTTTTGATTTTAGTCTTGGTGGGTCGAATAAATGGGCTAAATTTTGATTTTGGAGTATCCTTATTCGATACGGATTTACCGTATATACGGAAATCGTATATTCGATTTTTCGTATATCTGGAAACCGTGTATACGGTATTCGGTTTTCAATTTTTCTTATGTAATTTTATGTCTTATTTTCATTTTCTTTGTTGATTTTATAATTTTTATTAATAATTTAAAAGAGTATTAAATTGTATAAGAGTAAATAACTTAAAAATGTACAAGAGTAATAATACTAAGTCACAGATATACTCGATGTTTCATTGTTTTATGAAATTATTTTAATGTTTTCTATTAAAAAAAGGAACCGTATCGGAAACCGTATATCCAGTTTCAAATTTTGCCGATACGGGTTTTAATAAACTGTATCGTATATACGAAAATCCATATAATTGAAATAGTATACGTATAACAAAACTGTATCGTATATTTTTGCTCAGTACTAGTAATGATCATCAACCCGTCCCAAACCCGGTAACATACATGTCCATGGGCCAAAAAGAGGCTACAAAGCCCGAACAACCAAGCACGCAACCAGGCCCAAACCCACAAAAACTTAAAGCCGTGTTTAATTATCTCTATATTGAACTCGTAACTCATAAGTCAATACCATTATATTTTTATATAAAAATAAAATGTTGCAAAGATATGATCTACTGATCTAGGGTCTATTACGAGTTTTATTAGTTTACTACCCGTCATTAGGTGCATCGACAGAGCTATGTAGTTAGGGTTGTTCAGTTAGTCCGGTCGAGCTCATACCTATGGGACAAATTTTTTTAGCACGTCTAGCTTGTGGGTCGGGCTAGTACAATTGCTTCCTTAGCTCAGCCCTGTCCAACACCAAGAAATAAGAAGGCCTAGCCCGGCCCGCTTTGGCTTGTTACTTAATTAGTGGGTTAGGCTCAAGCTGGAAGAAGCAGGCACGATGGTGGCTCGCCCGATTCCATATTTGGGCCATGTCTGGGCTGCAGTCACCCAACTCGGCCTACTAAACATCACTATTTTGCGACTATTTACACTTTTTTAAGCTCAAAGTGATCTATTTACAAATAAAATTCTAATGAATGAAATAAGTACTACGACTATTTACACTTTTTTATATGATAAATTGATAATAGTCTTCTACACATACTTAAAATTTTATGAATTTGGAATCGATCGAGTGTGGTAAACTCCCTTTTTTATGCTCAAAGTGATCTATTTTCATGCAACCTGCAGTGTATTACCCAAGGTCTTGACAAAAATGAAGTTAATCTAGCAAGAACTTTGACACAGTATTCTCTAATGCAATAAAGTTTGTAAATTTGAATATAATGCCAAATGACCTCCTAATTCATGAAATTTGGTGACAAATTTCTTCAATGAGTAAACTGACTTTGAGTAAAATTTCAAGATTTTTAAGGCACTCCAAATATTTTTAATAAATTGCTAAAGTCAAATTGACAGATGAACTCTGACAAATTGGACACATGATTGATTTTTGAGACTGAACAAGCTAAGGACCAAATGATATAATTGTCAACTCAAATCCCATTGAACATTCACATGGAAGCAAGCTAACAATTTGGATGACTCAAATTGAAAATTACCACATGGAGACAAAGCACAAATAAAATTCAACTTAAATCAACATCAAAGATAAATAACCCACAGTCTGAGCAAATGATTGATTATGCTTCACTAACCGACTTTGTTCAACATCTACAGTCTAAGCACAAGATGTTAACAGCCTGACTCTTAACTACAGTTGAAGCACAAGTTAAAGAGGTTTAAATTTGAGAGAAAACTTCGGGTTTTAATTCATCAAAAAAGTTACCTCAATGTAGATGAGGTAGAGGTCCCTTTATAGGCCTCTCATTGTTGTTCTATTACAAAGCAACCCTAGAAATCTCATCTAAGGGCTATGATTAGGTCTTAGGATACAAACAAAGTACTTGAAATATATTACAAATGATCACGAAATAATTTAAAGGCAAACTGAAACAAAACAAAAGAAGTTGCAAGTGATAGTGATAGGTTGCTTCCTTAGCTGATGTTCTTCCTTGGCTGGGAGTATATGGACGAGTTGTTTCAATTGAGGCCTTGACCTTGGCTCTATGTGATATCTGAAATATGGTAAGACAAGCCAAAAGGACCTTGCCAACAGCTCCCCATTTATTTAGCCAGAAATGGTAATTTACTTTATGCATTTTGTCCTTTTCTGCACCTTATTTCAGCTTGAATTTCTGTGATTTGCAATGTGAATTTGTCATGGCTCCTTAAGACTTTTTTGGACTTAGTTGAACATGATTTGCAATGTGAATTTGTCATGGCTCCTTAAGACTTTTTTGGACTTAGTTGAACAAGGTTTCAGCTAGCCATGGAGGTAGATGGTGGTTTAATTTGGCCAGTATTGGTACTTGTTGCCCTCCAAAATAGGCCTGGCAGTGGCTGTTATCAGAGCATTGTGGGTGAGGCTGTGGCCTGGCTGGCTTAGGTTGTGGCCTGGCTTCTGATCAGAGTTGGCCTGGTCTTTGGCTCCTACTGCACAACCAAATTTGTTCTATATAGGTGCATGGGACAGTACAACAACAACAACATCAGAGTCTTAATTCCAAAATGATTTGGGGTCGGCTAACATGAATCATCCTTTAGAACCGTCCATGGGTAAATGCAAACCTCAAAAAGCGAAAAAATATATAAAAGAAAAAAGTGAAAAATAAAAGGGGAGTGAAACATAGTACAAAACTCAGGTAAACTTATAAGGTTTAAAATCGGAGTCCGGATTTTTTTTATTAAAACTGGACTTTAAATCGAGAATAAAGATTAAAACGATTTTGAAAAACGAAGTAAAACTTAATAAGGGTCCGGAATACCTTAAAAGTGAACCAAGTAAAAAGGTGTAATAAATCCGAAAAAAAAAAAAAAAAAAAAAAAAAAAAAAAAAAAACATTAAATATTTTAAATTACGTCAAATACTAAAAATCCACATGTAAAATTTAACAAAACTCAGTAATTAAAAAAAAACGTAGGTATGAGCAAAAGGGCGCTAAACAATGTCCTAAGCTTACACAGCTGAGAAAATACTTACTCTATTCTAACTGATTATATACACGCCTTAAAATATACTCCGTATAAAAGAATTTTTAAAAATGTACGGAACATATATAATGTTAAATTTAACAACGGGCCTGGGCCGCACCCAAAGAGAGGAGAAAGAGTCTACAGCGTAGGCCCAAGAGGGTTCCACTCTAAAACCAATTGGCGATAAGTGGTAATTCTTCCTCTCTTTTACTCAGCAACTTTGCTCGTCCAGCTGTAAACATGGCCCAGTATTAACTCAGTCCGACTACAAACTTTGGCCCATGAAACCCAGGTCTTTAGCCATGAGCTCTGATACCATGTTAAACTAGTTTGGATGCCCGTGCGTTGCAACAGGGTAATTAACTTAGTTAAAAAAAATTGGTTATAAGGTCTTAATATTTACATCTTATGTCTAATCATTTATTTAGATATGATCAAAAGTCAAAACATCTTATTTAAGAGACGCAAAAGATGTTAGGTTGATACCTAAGTTTCAAGGATGCCTCATATTTATAATCATAAGACCACTACATCTTATGTTAATCTTTCGATGTGGGACAATTCTATTATTTTTATATAATCCTACATTATTTTTCAATATGAGACATATAACATACTAAGAAGTACACAATTTTATATATGTACAAACATATGAAATTTACACGCTAATGATATCATTTTTACCACGAATCAAATTATGTTATTTTCATAATTTTCTTAATGATATTTTTTTGCCAAATGAAATGTAAAATTTTTTATATAAAAATTAGAAACATCACTTGAATATAATATAGGAAATAAATTTTATAATAATTAAAAGATTCTCCACTTTATTTTTTACATCAAAAAATATTATTTATAATACTTTCCTAAATTAAGTTTTAAGATCACCCCACCTTATGATAATTTTCTGATGTGGGACAATTCAACTATTTATATGTAGTATATTTACCTCACCTACATTATTTTTCAATGTGGGACAAATAACACACGAAAAAGTACACCATCTTTTTTGCACCTATTTCGATATCCAACCCGATTTAATAATGAGAAAATATTATACTATCTATTTATATTCGTACGTTTTTTTTCCATTTTCATAAATTTTCTATTTTAGTGCAGAGATTATCATTATATGACACAAACAAATTTATGTATATTTAGCACCCATTTTATTTTTTAATTATGACTTTCTCTTAAATAAAATTATTATACTATCGATTGTCTTAAAATAAACATTATAATATCACTAATATAGTAATATATAATCGCTTTTATAAATATCTACGTGATTAATATTTGTATGGTATTGTTGTAACTAAGGTTTGCCGTTAATACAAACTCTTATAAGAACACTCTAAGATAATTTTTAAGCGATTCAAAAGATTTTGGGTCGATACCCCTAAGTTATGACTCATATTTATAATCATGTGATACCTCACCTCATGATAATCTTCTAATGTGGGATAATTCAACTATTTATATGTAGTATATTTACTACACCTATATTATTTTTCAATGTGGGACAAACAATATACTTAGAAATACACCATCTTTTTCACACCTAATTCGACATCTAACCCAGTTTAATAATAATAAGCAAATACTATAGGAGTACTATTTATTAATATTCGTATAGTACATTTTTTTTTAACTTCTTATCGTAATTAAAATATGTGCAAATAATATGATACTATATTCTAATGCTAACATTTATTTACCACGAATCTAATTATATGATTTTTAAAAAAAAAAAAATTATGTTACTTTTTTGCTAAATGAGATGTATAAGTTTTTATATAAAAATTATAAACACCACTTGGACATAATATAAAAAAATATATATATATATATATATATATATATATATATATATATATATATATATATATATATATATATATATATATATATATATCATATCGTGGAGTTAATGATATAAACTCTTAAGAACTCTCCAAGACAATGCTTAAGAGACTTAGAAGGTTTTGGGTTGGTATTTAGGTTCTAACTTCTAAGGATGCTTTCTATTTATAATCATATGATCACCTATGCTAAACTTTCGATGTGGGACAATTCTATTATTTATACGTAATATATTCACCACACCAACATATTTTTCAATGTGGGACAAATAACATACTTAGAAATACACCATCTTTTTCGCACATAATTCGACATCTAACCGAGGTTAATAATAATGAGCAAATACTATACTCCCTCGATTCAAGACCAAATACAACATTCCTTTTTTTACTCTATTCATGAACGAATAGAATCTTTACGATTCCTTGCAATATGTAAGACAAAATATGGTCATGTAGGATCTTATTTGATTCACTTATAAAGTACAATGAGAATATCAAACTTTAAATTTTTTATAATGTAAACTTAAAGATATTTACGTTGTAATTTGTGTCTTTCCAAGTGTGTAAATGAAAATGTTGTATTTGGTCTTGAATGGAGGGAGTACTATTATTAATATTCGCACGTTTTTTTTATAATACTTTTTTTCGCAAATGAGATGTATAAGTTTTTATATAAAGATTATAAACATCACTTGAATATAATACATAATATAGAAAAAATATGTATATATCATACTGTGAAGATAATGATATAAACTCTTAAGAGATCTCCAAAACAATACTTAAGAGGCTCAAAAGGTTTTTGGTTGGTATATAGGTTCCAATGATGACTCCTATTTATAATCATAGGATTACCCATCTTATGTTAATCTTTCGATGTGGGAGAATTATATAATTTATACGTATTATAATCACCACACTAACATTGTTTTTCAATTTGGGACATATAACATATTAAAAGAAGTACACCATCTTTAATACTCGTATGTGCAAATCATATGAAATCTATACTCTAATGAAAGCATTTTTTACCACGAATCAAATTATATTACTTTCATAATTTTTATAACAACATTTTTTTGCCAGATAAAATGTCAAAGTTTTTATATAAAAATTAGAAACTTCTCATGAATATAAAATATAAAATATAGATATTATAATAATTAAAAGATTCTCTACTTTATTTTTTATGTGAAAAATATTATTTATGAAACTTTCCTAAATTAATTTTTGATGATGTGGACGCTCTAGAATCGCTCGAAAAAACTCTCTTTTATATATATATATAGATTTAACAACGGGCCTGGGCCGCACCCAAAGAGAGGAGAAAGAGTCCACAACGTAGGCCCAAGAGGGTTCCACTCTAAAACCAATTGGCGATAGAGAGAGTAGCTCCTTACCTTATAAAGTGGTAATTCTTCTTCTCTTTTATCAATGTGGGACAACCCTCACATGTGGGAACTTTGGATTTCTTCACATATAACATGGAGACTACTTTAGTCATCCCATGGCCAGGTTTCCAACTCTTCTATATCTGGAAGATTTTCAAGCAATTGGTCAAGCTGGAGCAATGACGGAGTTAGTAGAGGACTAGCAGGGACGCTCCTGGCTAATGAATCGTCTTTTATGCTTATAGCATGACTACTTTCAAGAACATTATAAAACTCGGCTAATCTATCATCACGTTCATTATTTCCTAACAACATATATTTCTGTTTGTTTACATCATTCGACTTATTTTCGACTTCATGGTCGAGTGTTACATCATTTTTACTAGGAGTTTCGAGCTTCCTCTTCAATTTCTTACGTGAAGCGTTGCATGAACTCTCAGCAAAGTTCGATTCAGTACTTTTTACGCTTATAGGCGCATGACTACTTTCAATAATATTAAACGACTCAGCTAATCTAATAATATCACGTTCATTATTTCCTGGTACCATATATTTTTGTTTGTTTACATCATTCGACTTATTTCGGACTTCATGATCGAGTGTGACACCATCTTTACTAGGAGTTTCGAGTTTCCTCTTCAATTCCTTACGGGAAGCGTTGCTTGAACTCTCTGCAAAGTTCGATTCAATCCATGAAACTGGAGAATCCTTTCCCGTCAGGGTTTGAACTACAGATTTGAATTCCTTCATCGACGGCAATATTTTGAGTGTCAATAAACTTGACATTGAAAATCTTATTACCATCTTGATCACCTTTATTTTCCATGCACGTCAATTAATTTGACCTATTTTTAAGAATTTTTTTTTTTAAATAATAAAATTTTTAATATGTCATTTGTTGCTGTTGATGGCATTGCCTCGTTCCTTGAGGAATCTTTCCTCGATGATAATATCATGACCCGAAGTTTCTATACTACCAAAAAAGTAGTTAAAGATGTCGTGGCGTGATAGAATCACTGCCCTAAAGTTGAATTTGCCCCGCTCGATACACACGGACTCTTGGAAACCAACCCCCAGGGTTACACGACGTCTGAGTCTAAGGTGCATGACAAAGACTCAGAATGAGGACTACTTGCAGAACGTTGCCAAATATCAGCTTAGCACAAGAGAAATATTTAGAGAGAAATACAAGAGGAAATCATTGTTGTATCTTTTGTGTGTGGTAGGGATGGGTTTATATAGTAGTGAAATGGGTATGGTAAATCACAAAGTTAGTATCGTAAAATGGTAATTTTAGGATACTACACAATCAATGTGGAAAATCTCATAAATCAAGCATGATCAGAGAATTCACAATCAATTTGGAAAACTATCCCATGAATAAATTGGGAATTACCATTTGCTTCTTTTGAAGCACTAACTCCAACAGATAAGACCGTCCCGGAAGAATGGGATATTCAAGGACCGGACACAGGTTGCCAAGGCGGTATCTGTTCTAGATCTACCAACCGAGTCAAGGAAAATAAGCCCTAATTAAGCCCTTATCATCATCTTCTACTTTAACTACGCTCGCTATTTGTGTGAATCCCATGGCCAGTTTTCCAACTCTTCTATATCTGGAAGATTTTCTAGCAATTGGTCAAGCTCGAGCGATGACATAGTTAGGGGAGAGCTAGCAGGGACGTTCCTGGCTCCGCCACTGTGCTCGACCATTAATGAATCGTCCTTTACGCTTATAGCATGACTACTTTCAAGAACATTATAAAACTCGGCTAATCTATCATCACGTTCATTATTTCCTAACAACATACATTTCTGTTTGTTTACATCATTCGACTTATTTTCGACTTCATGATCAAGTGTTGCATCATTTTTACTAGGAGTTTCGAGCTTCCTCTTCAATTTCTTACGTGAAGCGTTGCATGAACTTTCAGCAAAGTTCGATTCAGTACTTTTTACGTTTATAGGCGCATGACTACTTTCAATAATATTAAACGACTCAGCTAATCTAATAATATCACGTTCATTATTTCCTGGTATCATATATTTCTGCTTGTTTACATAATTCGACGTACTTTGGACTTCACGATCGACTGTTACATCGTTTTTGCTAGGAGTTTCGAGTTTCCTCTTCAATTCCTTACGGGAAGCGTTGCTTGAACTCTCTGCAAAGTTCGATTCAATCCATGAAACTGGAGAATCCTTTCCCGTCAGGGTTTGAACTACAGATTTGAATTCCTTCGCATCGACGGCAATATTTTGAGTGTCAATAAACTTGACATTGAAAATCTTATTACCATCTTGATCACCTTTATTTTCCATGCACGTAAATTAATTTGACCTATTTTTAAGAATTTTTTTTTTTTTTTTTTTTTTGCAAAGGTTGTATATGATTATCTAAATAATAAAATTTTTACTATGATTTTCGAGTTTTAGACTATTTTTATTTTTCCATTTTCTACATTTAATGCCATAATGCTGAAGTTTTTATATGCAATATTACAACATAGGAGATGGCATATTATTGGTACGTTACAACGTAGTTGCATGGTTGTCCCCTCCAACTAAGAGGGCGCAGTCTTTTAGAGGGAAATATCCACGAAGGGTACATGAAATTGTGAAATACACTGTACGGGTAATGATAAATTTTTGTTTACGCCGAAGATATTTGTTTTATAATTAGAAGGGTCAAATATTATCTACTCTGTACTCGTTATGGATGTGATAAAATCATAAAAGATTAGCATATACTCCCTCCGTCCCGGTCATTTGTTGTCCTTTTGTTTTGGCACAAAGACTAAGAAAAGAGGAGATAGTCAATTACTAAATGACATGTGGATCAAATTGAGTGTGAATGAGCAAATTGTTCATCAAATGCATTCTTAATATAGAAAGGACAACAAATGACTGAGACACCCAAAAATAGAAAAGGACAATAAATGACCGGGACAGAGGGAGTAAAAGATAGTCATGTAAGATCTTTTTGAAACTGTCTTATCAAGTATTTTATAATATCAAATTTTTATAATTTTTAGTGATGTGTCATGTGTAGTTAAAGATATGAGCAAAAGAAAATGTGCATTGATGTACTTGTATAAAGCAAACTATACGACTCATTGAAACGGAAGAAATAACATTTAAGGAATAACAATCAAAATGTGTCTCGTCTATCTAAATAGTGTACTTAGTATGGAGCCTCATAGTGTCGAACAAGTCAACAACCAAATAAATGATTGAAAACAAACAGCCAATATATTTGGTGAGTTGTAGCTTCAAACGTACACGATAAGTTTTGGTAGTCATGTTAGCCAGTAGTTTTTTGGATTTAAAATCATTTTTTTAAAATTTATTTTAGCTTTTATATAGTTCAAAAAAAAGTTAAAATCCTATAAATTTAGGTCATTTTAGTTCATTTGAGCTTCTATAAGTTCGGAAAAATTAAGCTCCTATAAATTAATTAAGAAAAAGTAAGTTTCTATAAGTTAAGTTTAAAAAAGTTAAGCTTCTATATTATAAGTTCAGTTTAGAAAAATTAAGCACTTATAAACTCATTTAAGTTAACTATAAACTCGAAAATCGTAAAAGTTTCCATGCATGGAGAATAAGGCTGGTGATCAAGAATTCAAGATAGTAACAAGATTTTCAAGGTCAAGTTTATTGACACTCAAAATATTATCCTGTTAATATAATGGCTTGGTCGTCAAAACAAAACAATATAAGTGTACATGTGTCAAAACAATATAATTGTACATGTGTTAAAACTGTTAATATAATTGAACATGTGTTTTAAGTGTTAATATAATAATGGCTGCATCATAGTTCATACCATACTATAAATAGTGCAACACAAATTCAACAAAAGGATGCAAATTCAAGTCATGAGTGACATCAATTTCTTTGTGTTTGAGTCAAGGAATAAACTCATACATAAAGATGTACTTTTTTCGTCTTTTTTGTGTTTTTTGTTTATCTTTGATTAAAAATAACCCGATTTGTAAATATCGACGACGTTTTAGTAAACATCGACGACGTTTTAGTAAATATCGACGACGTTTTTCATAAAAAAGACGACAATTGCCCCTACTATCTCACTAAACAAACACAATTCTCTAATTCAAAAAACAAAAAAATTAACCCATCAACTTCCACCAACACTCAATCGTCTCGGCCACCACGACTACCACGCCACTGCCGCTGCTACCACCACGCCGCCGACACCACGCCACCACCACTGACAACCGTCGTCCAACCGCTGCTACAAGGTAAGTGACTTTTCCTTTTTTTTTTGTTAAATTAGTTTAGAAATTGAATTTAATTGAGTTAAACTATGAAATTAAATAGTTTATAATTGTTTCTTTCCTTTATTGTTATTGCTAATCGATTAAATTGATTGGATTTGGTATTAATAATTAATTTAGGTGAAATTAGTTTATGTTTTAGAATGTATCCAATTAGTTGAATTATTATTGAGTTGGTTAGTTGTTTTGTGTTAATTTGTTAGTTGTTTTGTGTTAATTTGGAGCTAATTAGTTGTAATTGTATTGTTGTTTGCAAAATAGGTTGAATTATATGTCGATTAATGTTGTTGTTTGTGTCGATTTTGAGTCGAAAAAATTGGGGAATGGGGAATCCATGGTTGAAACGTGGGAAATATACGTTTCACCATGGAGAAACGGAGGAAAGCTACGTTCAACCATAGGAAAACGTTGGAAAGCTACGTTCAACCATGGAGAAACGTTGGTTTATAACGTTCATCCATGGAGAAACGTAATTTTCCTTCGTTTCTACCATGGTGAACAAGGAGTTTGATTGTTTGAGCCATGGTAAACGTGGATTTTGCACGTTTGGCCATGGTCAAACGTTAGTTTTGTTGGTTTGATCCATGGTCAAACGTGCGATTTCCACTTTCGTTCGTGGTAAATTCAATTTTTTTTTTAAAAACCGTGTTTTTTGCTATTATTTGCCGATTTTATTTACTTTATAAGTTTTATAGTCGATTAACGTGTTTTCTAACAACTTTTATTTTCTTAATGCAGATGGGAGATCGAAATGAGAGAGGAAAGGCAATCATGCAAGCTCCGCCTCCGCCATACGTACACGACCGTACTGCTGGGCGGTTTGTTACGGGCTCGAAGCGTCGTTTGCGTGTTAAGCAGGCCCACAAAGAGCCACCGCCACTTTGAGAGACGTCTCACATGGTTATGATGTCTACTCCCGGTCACGTCCGTAGTGATTCGGATGAGGCGAGGTCACGGGAGGTTGCTGGTAGTTACCGGCATAATAGAGAGGATGAGCCGTCGGATGACGGTTCCGAGGAGGAGGAGGATGCTGGAGAGTATCGGGTCCAAGAGAGCCCGTCATCGCAGAGATTGTTGAGTCCGAGGTTGGGCCGGGATAGTAGAGGACGCTATTCGAGTGTTAGAGAGACGTCCTCTAGCACCGATAGGTCGAGGAGGCTGAGGAGGGATAGTTCTTGGATCCTAAGAGAGCCCGTTCCTGGTGGTCCTAGTAACATTGGCATTTTACGGAGTTTTGGTGGACATGTTGCGTTCAACTGTTGGTCGGACCCTAACCCGGAGAATATGAGGTCGTGGATCAAGCTCTACGAGAGGCCGAAAGCTGTGAGGGAGATTAAGGATATATGTCTCAGTGAGGTTGTTGCCGCTAGGGTACAGGCGAGCGGGCTTGGGGTTTTGAGGAAGTGTTTTACCACCGGTCTAGATGATAACTTCCTTAGTGCTTTTATCGAGAGGTGGCACCCGGATACTAACACTTTCCATATGCCTTTTAGAGAGATTAGTATCATGCTCCATGATGTCCAGCATATTCTTGGGATAGCTGTTAGTGGTGAGCGGGTGCGTGTGGACGGTTTGGCCGAGGCTGGTGATAGTGGTCTGAGGGGAAGATTGCGCGGTTTTATGGAGTTCCTGAGTCCGATGTTGTACCACTGCGCTATAAGAATGGCGGTTTACTTACATCGGACTTGAGGAATGTTGTTTACCTAGGGAACGAGCATGACTCGTTACGGGCTTACCTCTTGATTTTACTGGGTCATACTCTTTTCATGGATAAGAGTGGTCATAGGGTGTCCGCTCAGTTGTTGCCCTTGTTTGATAGTCTTGATCGGGTTGGTTCCTATGCTTGGGGTGCTACTTGTTTGGCTTACTTGTACCGACAGTTAGAGATAACATCGCGTCGAGATAGTACTGGTGTTAGTGGGTGTCTACCGTTACTCCAGGCATGGATATACGAGTACTTTCCCAGGTTCCGACTCGACGATAGTTTCTTTTTTGAGGATCGTCCTCTTGTTGAGGCTTGGGACGGTTTGCCTCGGGCTAAGGGTGATTCTCATACTTTTCAGATGTATCGTCATAGTTTGGACGATCTTAGGTCGGAGCATGTCCGATGGTTGCCCTACGGGAACCGTCCCCAGGGAGCTTGCAGAGTATCGCTTTACTCGGGTTTTATCAGGCATCTTGATATAGTAGATGTTGGAGCTTGTGTCCTCCACAAATTAGTGTGATAACATTTGTAAATCTCTTACAGGTTCACAAGGGTATACTTCGTATTTTAATCAGTTGATTAACGATTACCTAATAACGGTTGGCTTGCTAGAAAGTTTGACGTTATTATCATACAGATGGCGGTGATCAACTGGTCCCTAAAGGTCACACCTATAGGATGTGTTTGAGAGATGTGGTTATAGAAATATAATCACATTGATGCCTTATATGACTAAACAGTTAGTCAATGTGTTGATGAGACAATTATTTAATGAAGATTAAATAATATTAGTTGAGACAATTAATCACAATTCGTAAATTGAATATAATAAGTTATATTTAATTAAATGTATGTAATGTTAGCTTAGACGAATTAATATGTTAATTCGTAATTAAATGTAATCGGTTATATTTAATATCAACAAGATAAATGTGTCATAGTGGTAATAGTGAGGGTACTCAAACCAAGAGGTCATGGGTTCGATCCTCACTAGATGACAATTTTATATTTAACCCATTTTATACATTTTTGGAATAACCGAAAATAAGAGAAATAACTCTCCTAATTTCGGATTATGGGCCGAGTAATTAGAAGGAAAATTCTACCCTAATCTCTCTCACATACACGGTTATAGGGAGAGATATGAGTAAAAAATTTCTAACCTAATTCCTCCCTCTCATTCTTGCCTCCATCTCATCAGAAGAAAAACACAAAAACCTAAAAATTAATTAGTTAATTTTTGGATCGATTCTAGCAAAATCAAAGGGCATTTCTCGGAGCATCTTGGGTGCAACTGATAGGAGAATATCATTGCGATATTGTTAATAGGCCGAATTAGCTAGGACCAAAGGTTATTTCTTAATCCTTTACAATTTTGTTTATGCAATTCATTTTATGACTAGTTTCATCATGTTATAATTCGTTATAGTCCTTATATTTAAAGGGATGCATACAGATAAATCTCACAAGTGGTATCAGAGCCAAGGCCACGGATCTTAATTTTGATAATTTTCATAAAACTGTTTGTAAACAATAATTAGGGTTTGCGAAGAAAAAAATATAATCGGCTGTTTTTTTTTGCCGTGGAATTTTTTTTTTTTTCTTTCTGTTTCTGTACTGTTCACGGATGAACAGTATTTTTTTTTAAAAAAAAATATATTTTCTGTTTTTTTTTTTCCTTTCGTATTTTCCTGAAAAACCGATTAAAGTTTTTTTTTCGCGGCTGTTTTTGTTTATGCCGATTTGAAAAGCATCCGAATTTTTTTTTTTGTCACTGTTCACGTCATAGTTACTGTTCACAGGGCAGATTATAAAAAAAAAAATTATTGTTTTGTTTCGGTTTTTACAGAAAAACCGTGTTTAAAGAAAAGTAACGGGCTGTTTTTCCTGTTTTGCCGAGAAAAGAAAGAAAAAAAAATTCTGTTACTGTTCACGTTTCGGTTACTGTTCACGTCCAGCAGTATTATAAAAAAAAAATCTGTTTTTTTTTCCCTTTCGGTTTTTGCTGAAAAACCGAGGAAAAGTCTTTTTAATGGGTTGGTTCGGTTTTTTACCGAGATAATTTTCAAAAGAAATTTTGTTTGTTTGTTTTGGCAAATTAATTATTGTGAAGCGGTTCATAATTAATAGATACCTAATTATTTTAAAGAAGTTTAAAATATTGATGGATTAAATTCATATTACAAGTTTAATGTGAATTAAGATTGAAATTAATGTGATTAATTGAGGAATTGTCACTTAATTTGATTTAAATAGGTGGTTTAGATAAATTAATCAACATAATTAAGGAATTGTGTCATGTATGTTTAATTTATTTTTAGTTGATGCATTTTATTTTAGTTGAATGAATCGATTGAATGAATTTAATTTACGTATTTTTGCAATCAGTTGTAATTTGTAATACTTAGTGTGGCCTTAGTTAATTATGTTTTCGTAATGAAGGAAACATAATTTTTATGTAATTATGAGATCTCGAATCTCCTTTATTTTTCTTTAGTTTTGGGTTTTGAAATTAGAATGTAATAAATAGGTTTATTATGTAAATTTTATTTATTGTATTTTTCAAAAGAAGACTAAAGATGGAGATTGGAGCTCACTCCCGCTACATGGATCAAGATGGAACATCAAGACAAGCTTCTCGGGTCCAGGGATGGATTCCAAACTTGTATTTGTGTTCGTTTGATAGGATATGCCACACTAGGACTTTTTATTGTTTTTACGTTTTCATTCTTATTGATTTTCATTCACATGCTAGTTATTAATGCATCATTTTCCGCCTAAAACCAAACCACCTACTGCTAAAATGCCTGAAAATTGACTCATATAGGTTGTATGTTAGTTTTCATGGACATACAGATGTCACAAACTTATTAAGCCATCACCTTAGTTTATTCATTCTCGCGTGCTAGATATTAGTTCACTTAAAATGAATTAAAATAAAGTTGATGGGATCTTCCTCTAAAACGGAAATTGAGACTAGTCTTTATAAGGGCAAACAACTATTAATCCTTTCTTCGTCGGTAGGCATAATATGACCCCTTCTACGTTGGATAAGTAGTTTGTGTTGACTTAGTTTACCTCAACATCATAGTCCGAAGAGTTTCTCGTGATTATGATGGACTAAAGATATAATTTACAGAAATTTATCGACCAAGAATTCTAACGGTAGAATTAGCTAAAAGGTTAGTTTATCAATTTACAGAGAATTGAGTTTTGGGATCATTTATATAATTCTTGAGGGAGGTCAATTGTATAAATGTTTTGAGTCTTCGCGTTATGACAGTAGTTCATTAGACTTTAAAATATAAACGATGCACATGCTTATTATTTTTATTTTTCTTCTCGCAGTGTAGAACACGTATATTTTGATAATACTGTTACAACTAAATGGCTGGAAATAACGCAATCCCAATGCCTAGTGCCACACTTGGACGCGAGTCCTGGCTGAAAGCTTTCATGGACCACATGAATCAGTCCACACGATTGAAGAATGATGGGTCCAACTTTGCGGACTGTGAGGCGGCACTACGGAATGCTGCCATTGCTGACGGTAAGCTCAAGTACTTAACTAAGCCAATACCGGTCAACCCAGGTCCCAATGCAGGAGTCAACGAGTCAATTGTTTATAGTGACTTCGTTATGGAAGCGGGTGCGATAAAGAACGTACTCATCTTTGCAATGGAAACCAATTTGCAGAGACGCTTCATTGCTCAGGGTGCAAACAAGATTTTCACCACGCTCACTAACGAGTTCTCAAAGGCACCGAGAATTGTTACTTATGAGCATACATGTCGCTTCTTTGATGCGAAACTCCAGAAGGGCCAACCGGTTAGCCCACACATTCTTCACATGATTGAGAATGTCGAGAAGCTGGAGGCACTTGATTGTAAAATCAGTGAGAGCATTGTCATAGACCGAATGCTTCATTCTTTTCACGATGGTTTTGCCCTTTTCAGGGCGAACTACTACATGAATGACTTGAAAAGGAGTCCTCATGAGCTACACTCCCTTCTCGTACAGACCGAGAAGGATATGAAATTGAGTGGGAGCATGAAGCAGGATGTTCTCACGATTTACAATAAGGGTAAAGGTAAAGGTAAGGCTCATGGCGACCTACCTATAGGTAAGCCAAAGTTTAAAAAGCCAGGTAACGGTAAGAGTGCGCCTGGTGAGACTAGTGGCTCACAGGGCAAGGTAAAGAGCAAGGGCGGTGACATTGAGTGCCACCATTGTCACAAGACTGGACATTGGAGGAGGAACTGTCCCGTGTACCGTGAGGACATCAAAGCAGACCGCGTCGTTCCTGTTGGTATGTCATCTTATATTCACATGATTGAGATTAACCATGCAAGTTTCGGAACTTGGGTACTAGATACTGGTTGTGGTTCTCATCTGTGTAATCATTTGCAGGGTCTAAAGAACATCATACCTCTCGAAAAAGGTGATGTGGACCTGCGAGTCGGGAATGGAGCACGAGTTGCTGCTGTCTCGAAGGGAACATACGTAATCCAACTCCCTAGTGGTTTTGAGTTATTTTTATATAACTGTTACTATGTACCCAGTTTGTCTAAGAACTTTATTTCAGTTTCCGTACTTGCTAAACACGGTTTTGCATTTTCAATAAAGGATAATAGCTGTATTTTCACTTTCAATGAAATGATTTATGCCAAAGCAGTTTCCATAAATGAAATTTACATCTTAGACCAAACCACGGAAGTATTACACGTGAATAATAAGAAAATAAAGGTTGGTGACAAAGATCAAACCTATCTAAGGCATTGTCGAATGGGACACATAAATGAGAAACGCGTGAAGAAACTCGTCGATAATGGGACCATTCCCGCATTCGATTTTTCTACATATGGCACGTTTGAATCATGTCTCATTGGCAAAATGACTCGAATTTCCTTCAAAGGTGTTGGAATGCGCGTTAGTGACCTATTAGGACTCATACATACTGACGTATGTGGACCTATGTTAATTACCGCTAGAGATGGCTATAGATATTTTATCACTTTCACGGACGATTTAAGTAGATACGGATATGTCTACTTAATGAAGCATAAAAGTGAGTCCTTTTAGAAATTCAAGGAATACCAGAACAGGGTACAGAACCAACTGGGTAGAAAGGTTAAAACACTCCGTTCAGATCGGGGTGGCGAATATCTTTCAAATGAGTTTGATCAACACCTGAAAGACTGTGGAATCGTTTTACAGTTAACTCCACCTAGAACACCTCAATTGAATGGTGTGTCCGAACGGAGAAATCGAACCTTACTTGATATGGTTCGATCCATGATGAGTCACACGGTAGTGCCTGATTCATTATGGGGTTTTGCTCTTTTGTCACCGCTCTTATACTTAACCAAGTCCGACTAAAGTCATCGACAAGACTCCATATGAAATGTGGAAGGGAACGGTCCCTAACTTGTCCTTTATTCGGGTTTGGGGCTGCGAGGCTTATGTCAAGTGGAGACACGAGGATAAGCTCGGCCCGCGATCGGTCAAGACATACTTTATAGGTTATCCAAAAGGAACATTTGGTCATTACTTCTATTCGCCCACCGAACATCGAGTTTTTGTTGCGGCTAGTGCGACGTTCTTAGAGAAAAAATTTCTCGAGAACAAGACGAGTAATAGAACCTTCGAGATGTCGGAGATTCCAGAACCAACAACCGAGGAACGGATGGAGGAAGTTGTTCCTCCAACTGATGACACGGTTCATATTCCTGAGGAACCTAGGAGGTCGGGTAGAGTCTGTAATCCTCCGGACAGATACATTGGTATGGTCGAGGAGAATGACGTTTTACTTCTAGAAAGTAATGAACCCGCAACCTATAAAGGTGCTATGGCCTGTTCCGACTCAAAGCTATGGCTCGAAGCCATGCAATCCGAGATGGACTCCATGTATGACAATAACGTATGGGATCTAGTTGATTTACCTAATAAGGTAAAACCTCTACAGTGTAAATGGCTTTACAAAATAAAGCATTTTGTAGACGCGCAACCAGATACCTATAAGGCACGACTTGTGGCAAAAGGTTTCACTCAAGTGCACGGATTGCATTATGATGAGATTTTGCACCTGTAGTCATGCTACGTTCCATTCGGATAATCTTAGCGATTACCGCTTTTCATGATTGTGAAATTTGGCAAATGGATGTGAAAACCGCCTTCTTAAACGGTTATTTGGAGGAAGATTTGTACATGGTACAACCCGAAGGTTTCATAGATCCCGAACATCCTAAAAAAGTATGCAAGCTTAAGCGTTCCATTTATGGACTTAAGCAAGCTTCTCGGAGTTGGAATCATCGTTTCGACCAGGTGATAAAAGAGTATGGTTTCACTCGATCGGTCGAGGAACCATGCTTATATATCAAGTCGAGTGGGAGCAAGATTGTATTCTTGATATTGTATGTCGATGACATACTCTTGATTGGGAATGACATTCCTCTCTTATCTTCGGTTAAAGGATGGTTGAAGAACCATTTCCAGATGAAGGATCTGGGTGAGGCACAACGCATTTTGGGAATCCGTATCTACCGAGATAGATCACGACGGACGTTATCACTTAGTCAGGAGTCTTATTTGGATAAGATTCTTGAGAGGTTCAGCATGACCAACTCCAAGAAGGGGAACCTTCCAATGACATCTGGGATGTAGTTGAGCAAGTCTCAGTCACCCACGACGCCTGAAGGGGTTGAACGCATGAGTCGTATTCCTTATGCATCTGTAATAGGATCGATCATATATGCCATGATATGCACACGTCCAGACATGGCATATGCATTGAGTATGACGAGTCGGTACCAAGGCAATCCAGGCGAAACACACTGGATAACTGTTAAAAACATCCTCAAGTACCTACGGAGGACTAAGGATTGGGTATTGACTTATGGAGGAGATATTAAGCTATGCGCAATCGGTTACGCAGATGCTAGTTTCCAAACGGATCGAGATGATTCAAAATCTCAGTCCGGGTTCGTCTTCACCCTTAATGGTGTTGCGGTCAACTGGAAGAGTTCCAGACAGAGTGTTGTAGCAGATTCTACTACTGAATCGTTGAATTATAATAAGCATGTAGGGCACGTTATTTCCATGGGAATTAAACGTGTTCCTGAGTTGTAGTAGTTGATTATGTATTTGATACATTATCGTTTCATATACTATTTATAACTTCATCGTTTTAATATATAATATTTTGTTTTTCATGTGGATTGTACTGACAACATTGAACGCCACAAAGTGAACTGAATTACATTATATTTGTTTGGTCCGTAATCGCCAATGTGAGCTGATAACTCCGGCTATTATATTGTGCAGTCGATTGATGGTGGGTTCAACGAGCCATAAGTCAAGCAGTTGACTGATCGATCACAGATGCGAGATTATAACGATACCTCGTAGGACAAATTTTTGTGACAACGTAATGGAGTCCTAAATGTTTAAAAACATTCGGTGCCAGGTCGTGGATTGAACGTCCATTGTGTTCCTAGAGTCGATTCTTTTGACTATCGACTGTTGCTTGAGATTAAGGCGGTTTTTGGGTGACTTTGGTTTCTTTCTCACGGTCTGCCGTAAATAGAGGCTAAGTAGATTTTTTCTGGGTCATTTCATACTGTGCTTACATCTGCAGGATTCGAGTTGAGGAAAATATCCAACCCTTATCAGGTATAGTTATTTCTCAGGGCCACTCGAGGAGTTGTAACTGAAATGCATGGCCATGCTCGAATGTTGATTCGTTTATCAGTTAAGTTACTCTCTAGTCGGGGAAACCACTCTTGATACTGATCACTTGTAAAATACGACCTTTGTGAATACGGAATTTGCAAATTGTTTTACATTGAGTGGGAGAAATTTTAGGATATGAGAATCGGTTATCGCACATACACTTGTGAGGACAAGTGGGAGTTTGTTGGAGCTTGTGTCCTCCACAAATTAGTGTGATAACATTTGTAAATCTCTTACAGGTTCACAAGGGTATACTTCGTATTTTAATCAGTTGATTAACGATTACCTAATAACGGTTGGCTTGCTAGAAAGTTTGACGTTATTATCATACAGATGGCGGTGATCAACTGGTACCTAAATGTCACACCTATAGGATGTGTTTAAGAGATGTGGTTATAGAAATATAATCACATTGATGCCTTATATGACTAAACAGTTAGTCAATGTGTTGATGAGACAATTATTTAATGAAGATTAAATAATATTAGTTGAGACGAATTAACTGTCAATTCGTAAATTGAATATAATAAGTTATATTTAATTAAATGTATGTAACGTTAGCTTGGACGAATTAATATGTTAATTCGTAATTAAATGTAATCGGTTATATTTAATATCAACAAGATGAATGTGTCATAGTGGTAATAGTGAAGGTACTCAAACCAAGAGGTCATGGGTTCGATCCTCACTAGATGACAATTTATATTTAACACATTTTATACATTTTTGGAATAACCGAAAATAAGAGAAATAACTCTCCTAATTTCGGATTATGGGCCGAGTAATTAGAAGGAAAATTCTACCCTAATCTCTCTCACATACACGGTTATAGGGAGAGATATGAGTAAAAATTTTCTAACCTAATTCCTCCATCCCATTCTTGCCTCCATCTCATCAGAAGAAAAACACAAAAACCTAAAAATTAATTAGTTAATTTTTGGATCGATTCTAGCAAAATCAAAGGGCATTTCTCGGAGCATCTTGGGTGCAACTGATAGGAGAATATCATTGCGATATTGTTCATAGGCCGAATTAGCTAGGACCGAAGGTTATTTCTTAATCCTTTACAATTTTGTTTATGCAATTCATTTTATGACTAGTTTCATCATGTTATAATTCGTTATAGTCCTTATATTTAAAGGGATGCATACAGATAAATCCCACAGTAGAGTCGTACCAGCCGATCGGTGCATCGTCAGTTTGGGTATATTCAGGCTATCCCGGTCTCGATGCCTATTGCGATTACTGAGTCTCGGGCCGCGAACGAGACTTACAGGCTGGACTTCGGGCAAGAGCCTGATAGGACATGGGGGAGCGAAAATTCCATCACATCGTTACGAAAATGGTTATATTCCCTCCATTTTGTCCTGAATCTCAACTATATTAACATATTCATCTTCTTTTATTTTTCACTCATCTTCATCTTCTTCTATTTTCCAATTCTATTTTCTTCTTCATCTCTCTACTTATGTCGACATCATGTGGAGAAACCACCCAATTGAAGGCCTTAATTTTAAGAATCAATGTTGCAATCGTTGTGGCAAGAACGCTATCATCAAGATTTCCGGGTCAATTAATAATCCAATGAAAGCGTATTTTAAGTGTTTAGATTGCAATAATTTTGTGTCGTGGTTGACTGAAGATCATTTGACAATAACAAAAAGGTTGAAGATAGCATGTGAAGATGAAGGTGATGATGCATCAAGTGGAAATGTCATGAAAGAGCAAGTGATAGGTTTAAAAGAAGAGATTTCGGGTTTGTCAAGGATGATGAAGTTTTATTTCAAATGTATCTTGTATTTGTTTGTTTTCCTTATGTTAGCCATTGTTATGAAGTAGTGAGTATTTGCAAAAATTTCTAAATTTGTATTAGTTGTTATGAATTCCAGAAATTTCAGAATTAGTAACATGAGATAACTGAACTTAATATATTACACAAGTGAACTTAATAGTTTTTTCAATCCGAACAACTATTAATTGAGATATCTGTCGCACTATCAAAATTTCGGCTTCTATGACGTCTTCTCGGGGTCTCTCTCATGAATGCTTGCCAATTCTCAATGTTCTGTTGGTACAAAGTATCTAGGTGAGCAACACTAGCATCTCGGTAGGTCAACCAAGCGGGGTGAAGTGGCGGCATAGGCAGACTCTCAGGAGGGTCTGTAGAATGCAACCACATCTAATGGCTATGGTGGAGGACAATCCACAAAATACCATACGGTAGTCGGCCTTCCGTTCGGTCTTCAATTCAAAGGCATGATAGTGTTGCAACTTCCTTCCCAAACATTCTTCCCGACTTGCCCTCGTGTATGACCAATCACACATATCGGCCAGTTGAATAAGGTTGCAAAAACTAGCAAATTGTTACCACACATCCAATGGTCCGACCCACAACTAATCTGCTCAAAAAACTCAACTCGTCAAAGTCCTGCCTCAAACCCTGTCATACCGGTGATTGGTAATCGATAGACTTCAAACAACTCTCTGTATATATCGCCGCTCCTCATATCCCTCGAACACCATTCCCGCATAACTATATAATCTGTCTCTTATCCCCGCTGAGTGTGAAATATTACCCGGAACAGAGGCGATTCTAGGATTCAGTGGACGGGGGTGCGAAAAATTAACGAAATTACGGAAGTTGCGGAAATATGTTTATATAATGAGAAATTTGGTTCTAACATAATAATTTATTGTGTAATTGGGAAAAATATACACAACACGGAAATATGTTTATATAATGAGAAATTTGGTTCTAACATAATAATTTATTGTGTAATTGGGAAAAATATACACAACACAAATGGTAAAAAAAAATATTGAATAGAAAATGTTCACTAGAAGTATTGAACCCATGACCTTGAACAAGGAAAAACTACACACAACCACTGGACCAACATAATTAATATGTCTCTTATTTACACAAAAATTTACTTACTTTTTAACAAAGGGGGTGCGGGTGCATCCCCTGCACCCCCTCCGTAATCGCCACTGACACGGAACCCACAATGACCGTCATCTCCACCCAACAAGGGAAGTGGCCCCACAGAATCTCAGGAACACCCCACCGTTTGGCCCATGATGATATAAGGCCAATGGTAAAGTTCCTTCCCAAAGGAGCACCGGGAGGTCCCGATTCGAAATCACCAAGTCTTTGTTGTGATTGATATGCATTTGTTGAACCGTGAGTACTTGGTGTCCCGAACTTCCTTTCTGCATGCTCGAAACCCGACGTGTTTCTACTTGTTGAACCTCTCGGACGGCCTTTCGGTTGCTCATTAATAGGGGGTAGCAAAATCTCTTAGTCCTCCGGGTGGGAGAAATCACGCAACAAGTCAATGACCGCCCTTAGTTTAACCGGGTCATTGTTTCTTACACCGTCAACTAATTCCTCAAACAAATCACCATCATTTTTCGGCATTTGTTGAGGAATATCATACACCAATGTTTTCCAAAAGACATGAATATCCTCGAGATGGACCCTCCTACCTCTTTTGTGCAAAGATACCAAATTGCATGCACAAGGTAATCCATGAGTCGTTCGTAGCACGTGTCGGCATCCATCCACCAACCCGATACCCAAACCAAGGCCTCTCAAAAGTTCTTTCTCCATTAACTCTATGACCTTAGTAGACACGTTCCCTTGCAATAAGGAGAAAGTACGGGATGTTATTCTTGGTTTACTCATTTCATCTTCGAGTTCTTTCTTAATCTTGGAGTGTTGACCTTCTAGCATGCCGTGGATACGGGACCACATGGTGTCAAGTGTGAGATGACTTGATTTCAACCAAGCCTTCAATAAAGAATGTGCTGACTCAACACGGGAAGTTGTCGTGTTACCAAGATGGAAGACCTCGTTTGTATAGCATAAAACGAACTTCCCTGCGTGTTCACCCCAAGCTCTCTGTATATAATCGGACATACATCCCCACTTACGACAGAAACACTCCCAAGCATGCTGAAACGCTTCCTCGGTAATTGCATTGAGCACCTTATTCTAACCGTCTTCTCGATTTGTGATGACATGTGACTTCATACCCTCAGTTTTGTATAATGTCAAGGCTTTTGCATTGATGGTTTTGTTCACATGCCATCGATACAACAAATGATCAACCCCGGAAAATACTACCGTAAGAGTGCTGATCAAACCCAATTCCCAGTCGGTTACAAAAACAGAAGGGGACGCTCACGTGACATCTAAAATGTTAGCTAACTTCTTCAACAGCCACTTGTAATCTCCTCAGACTCGGTAAGAATCATCGAACATGCAATTAAGAAGGACGATCCCGTGGGTGTGACACCAACCATCTTAATGTCTTGTAAGTGTTGGTTTTATAAGTCGAATCCATGATGACCACGTAAGGATAAGCCCGGAACAACTTCACAGAATCAGGATGTGCCATAAAAATGTGAGTCAACTTTTTTGACTCGGAATCAATCTCGTGCCAATGGACGTATTTCGCTTTTACCGCTAGAGCCAACATTTGCTGAGCGGTGTTTCTTTCACCCCTAACTTCTTTCTTAATTTTCCTTGTTTCATTATATAGCTGGGTGCTTGACGGTTGAGGTTTTTCGGGGGTTTTCAAATGAAGAACATTTTTAATATCCCTCGGTAGAACCCCGGCCATTGTTTGTTGCCTAACATATGTCTTCTCTTCCGCGTCCAATCCCGCAAAGTGCCGATCCCCGTCCTTATAAACGGCTATGTTGTGGTTGTGTTGTCCACCACCCTCGGAGGTTACAATGTTCCACACTATCGTCACTTGATCATTTTTAGACACGAAATTTTGAACGGCACGAATACGAAACTTGCATGAACACTTCTGCGACCTCCTTGGTTTTTCAAGATCATCCGATCGTTTTGGTAACCCATGTCTTTTACATCGAAAATAACTTGCCAATAACCCGTTCTTTTTTCTGTTTTTAGCTCCGTTATTAGCTTTAACCAAAGCAAACCCATTCTCGAATGCGACTTTATTAGCCCAACTAAAAGCATCGTCACGCTTTCGAAATCTATAGTAGTCTCGAACAACGGGTTGTAATCAATTTAATTTTCGCCAAAAGTCTCCCACGAATCCTTTTACAAGCAATACGGACTATAGTAAGACAATAATAAACACTCATAACCTAAATAAATTGCGTAAAACGAAAGGAAAACAAGATAAAACGAGTAATTCATGACTAAAACACGAGACTCAACAATCGACCGTGGCCAAACAATTACTTTCCAACGATCGACCATGGCCAAACAAGGAAAACCAACGTTCAACCATGGCCAAACAATGAAACTCAATGTTCAACCATGGCCAAACATTGATTTCCAACGTTCAACCATGGCCAAACAATGGATTCCAACGTTTGGACGATGGCAAACGTGGAAATCCATCGTTTGGTCCATGGCAAACGTGGAAATCCATCGTTTGGTCCATGGTGAACGTGCATTTCCACCGTTTGGACCATGGTCTGAACGTTGGTTTCCAACTTTGGTCCATGGTTCAACTTTCGGGGGACAATTTCAGATTTACGCACAAAAATCAAAATCTCGCTACTACTAAGTTAATACGTGAAGTAAATCAACTATCGAATAGAATTAACGATGCGCAAAAAAAATTGAAAATTAAGCAAATATTGAAGTGATTAAATTGTTTACGTACCGGTGAATCGGGATCCGTCATATTGTTAATTGTTGTTGTTGGGTTTTTTTTTTTTTTAGTTGCATTTGAGCGGAAATTTTTTTAGAGAGAGAAAGTCAAAAGGGAAGTTATCGTCTTTTTTATGAAAAACGTCGTCGATATTTACTAAAACGTCGTCGATATAAATCAGCCCCCAAAATAACTCTTATAAAGAATAGAAAAAAGGTAAATAAATGACGGAGACGGAGGAAATACTTCAAACTTGATGGACCAGTTTATGTTAAAGTTAGCTTTAGTAAATTAACTAGTTTGAATGCCCGTGCGTTGCAACGAGGTAATTAACTTATTTATAATGCAAAAAAAAAAAAAACGTTATAAGGGTTTAATGTTTACATTCTATTTCTAATGATTTGTTTACATATTATTAAAATATCTTTTTCAAAAAAAATCCAAGATTAATATATACGTGGGTTAACTCTTATTTATAATCATATAATCAACCCACCTTATACTAATCTTTCGATGTGGACAATTCTACTATTTATAAGTAATATATTCACCAAACTTGGATTATTTTTCTGATGTGGGACAATTCTACTATTTATCCGTAATATATCATCAAACCTGCATTGTTTTTCAATATGGGACAAATAACAAACTCAGAATTACACCATCTTTTTTGCACTTAGTTCGACATTAAACCAGATCCCGAATACCGAATACGGACAATTGCTACTCATTATATCTAATAGTTATATTTAAATTTAATAATATGATCAAGTACTATCCATTAATATTTGTCGTTGTTTTTCTTCATTTTTTTTTATCATAGTTGAGATACGGAAATTTCCCGTCGTACCTCTTAATTTTGTTAGATTTTCCATGTTACCCTTACTTTTAAGAATCTGCCTATGGTATCCTTGAGATTCCATATTTTTGCCCATGGTACCCCCTAATGTAAAGGCTGTTAAATGGACGCTAAGTTTGATGGCGTGACAATAAAATAACAATTAAAAAATAATACCCCCTTTATTGTTTTATTGGTACGGATATCTCTCTCTTTTAAATGAAAATTTAATTAACTATATCATTATAATATTGGAAATTTCTCATGGTAACCTTGAATTTTGATAGATTACACATGGTACCCTTAATTTTAAGTTTCTACAAATGGTACCCCTGTGTTCACCTTTTTCTTTCCCTGAATACCATTTGACAACTTCTATCATAACGTCATTACTCCTATGACTTTTGACTCCTTTTTCTTTTGTTATCTATTACACAAACACTTCATAATCTAATTCTTAAATCCATATTTTATTTAATAAACTAACATTTAATACCTAAATAACAAAACACAAATAGCATGGCATGCTCAATTACTCCTCTAGTTACTCATAGGAGTAGGCGTTATGAAAAAAGTAAACACAAGGGTATTATATGTACAAACTTAAAATTAGGGGTACGATGTGTAATCTAACAAAATTCGAGGATACCATGAAAAATTTCCGTTATAATATTACCATTTTATCGATCTTTCTCACACCTAAAAAAATGTTACAACTTTAAAAATTTAATTTAACATTTAAATCAAGATTATGTTTAAAGTCTCTTATATAATAAGTATACTTTGAGAGATTCAATATATTTGGGGTGATACCTAAGTTCCAAGGATAAATCATATTTATAATCATGGGATCACCCCACCTTATGATAATCTTATGATATGGGACAATTGAACTATTTATACGTAGTGTATATTTATCACATCTACATTATTTTTCAATGTGAGACGAATAACATATTTAAAAGTACACCATATTTTTTGAACCTAATTCGACATCCAACCCGATTTAATAATAAGCAAATACTATATTATCTATTAATATTCATACGTTTGTTTTTTATTTTTTTCATAATTAAAATATGTTATAATATTGACCATTTTATCGATCTTTCTCACACCTAAAAAAATGTTACAATTTTAAAAATTTAACATTTAATTCAAGATTATGTTTAAAGTCTCTTAGCACTTTGAGAGATTCAATATATTTGGGGTGATACCTAAGTTCCAAGGATAAATCCTATTTATAATTATGGGATCACCCCACCTTATGATAATCTTATGATGTGGGACATTTCAACTATTTATACGTAGTGTATATTTATCACATCTACATTATTTTTCAATGTGAGACGAATAACATATTTAAAAGTACACCATATTTTTTGAACCTAATTCGACATCCAACCCGATTTAATAATAAGCAAATACTATTTATCTATTAATACACGTTTTTTTTTATCATAATTAAAATATGTGCAAATGATATGAACCTATACTCTAATGATAGAATTTTTTTAACACAATTCTAATTCTAATTATATTATTTAAACGTAGTATATTTACCACAATGATATAAACTTTTAAGAGCTCTCCAAGACAATACTTAAGAGACTCAAAAGGTTTTGGGTTGATGCCTAAGTTCTAAGTATGTCTCCTATTTATAATTATAGAATCACCCACCTTATACTAATTTTTCGATGTGGGACAATTCTACTATTTTTTATGTAGTATGTTCACCACACCTACTTATTTTTCAATGTGGGACAAAACATACTAAAAAGTACACAATTTTATATATTAAGAACTATACCTTCTTTAATATGTCCAAATAATATGAAATTTATACTCTAATGATAGCATTTTTTACCACAAAGCTAACTATATTATTTTCATAATTTTTTTAACGATATTTTTTTGACAAATGAAATGTAAAAGTTTGATATAAAAATTGGAAATATCACTTGAATATAATTTAGGAAATATACATATTATAATAATTAAAAGATTCTCCACTTTATTTTTTTCATCAAAAATTATACTTTCCTAAATCTATTTTTGATGATGTGGACGCTCTCAGGTCGCTCGAAAAAACTCTCTTTTATATATATATATAGATTAACTAGTTCTTGTGTCTGTGAAATTCACGGGGAGTTTATTTGTGTTGATGTTAAATTAACTTAATTTACAAGTTTCAACAAATACAAAAAGATCCATTCAACTCAGAAAAGTTAAGATCCTATAAATTCAATTCAATTCAACCCCTATAAGTTCAGAAAAGTTAGGCTCTTATAAATTCAATTCGGCTCTATAAATTCAGTTCAGAAAAGTTAAACTCGTATAAATTCAATCGTAGACAGGCATAATGTACTTAGTTGTTTCTTGTATGTATGACCAATTACGGAGTACTCCCTCCATTCAACTCCACCTTGCAACTTTGGTTTTTACACGGATATTAAGGAGCGGATTAAAAAAGTATTAAAAGTACATGGGGAAAGAGAAAGAAGAGGTTAAAAATATTAAAAAAACATAAAGGTGGGGTTTTATGGTGGGTTAGTGTGGGGTTTGGGTGGCATTTTTTGTAAATAAAGATTTTCAATAAGGATAGAATTGTCATTTTTTTAGCCAAATAAGGAAACATGTAAAGTGAAGTTGAATGGACGGAAATGGAATACATGTAAAGTGGAGTTGAATGGAGGGAGTATATCAGTATATGGGACATTGTGTTTTTTCAATGTGTGGTTTTAGTAGTGAGCACGGATCAAAGTAGAAATCAATCATGTGTTGTGTTTTCAAGCTAAATTTCCTTCAATTGCTCTGGACTTAGGATTATAGACCCGGCAAAACTGACCCGACCCGATCCCCGAAATGTATGACCCGAAAGTGACCCAACTAGAGTGACCCAAAATGACCCGTTTAAATCAAAACGACTCGAAATGGCTGAATTAATATGACCCCAAACGACCTGACCCAAAATGACCCGACCCAAAAGTGACCCGAGAACATGTTGACCAGAAAATGACCCGATCTTAAGTGACCCGGCCTGAATCCGGCCCAAATGACCCATTTACCAGGTCTACTAGGAATAAGGATGGCATGAAGGTGAACGAACGAGGCTCACATAAGTAGAGAAGTCGATCTATGTCGGTTGTCAAGTAAGGTCATATCCGGCTGCCTATAAGGCTATATAACCCGATGGTCATGGCAATAGCTAGCCTACTAATTTACGACGTAGCTACTTTCTTTTAGCTAGTCTCGTTACTCTATTTTCACCAATGTAGGACAATGCCTCACAGAACACACATGTACAGATGAAAATCCCAACAACAACGGAGTACTTATTTATGAAGCGCAATCATCCACACGCGTGTTATCATCAACACGAATTATATGAGATACGGAGTAAATAACAAAAACCGGGTGCATGAAAATCGCCATCATTTTCATTTTCTCAATTTGTTTGGTATCATTACACCATAAACTGAGAAAATTCCCACCACTAAGCTTCACATCATAGTTAAAACTGCACAGAAAATCAGTACTATTTGTGCACAAAAACCATCTCATGGTGGGTAAAAGAGATGAAACCTACCAAGTTAAATCTATATATATTACCTCTAATGTGAGTCATGAACTACTTGATTGTTATGTAGCGGTTTGTACCGTGTTTCGACCAGTGTTCCTTCAAATCCACAGGACGAGAAAAATCAAACCCTTCAACGGCCAACCGACTAAGCAATTTCGAGAAGACACTTCCCGTCATTTTCCGACCACTTATACGACCACGCTGCTTATGTGGCTTTGGTGGAAGGGGAAAAGCCGAAATGGTGTTTGTACAACAGGATGATTGCCACCCGCCACTTGCCCACCTGTAACAACGCCTAAATGTACCGGTACACGAGCAACCGGGAATTGGCATTATGGTCTCATCAAAGTCAATCTTGTTCAAACCGGGATTTTGGGTATTGAAAACTTTATTTACCTTCATGGTATTAGGAAGTACCATCCTTTTCATGTCTTCTCGTATATGTTTCCGCTTCCTTGGTGATTTCACAGTAGGACATTCAGAAGCAACCATGGTTTTACACAAAGCATCAAGTATTTCCACTTCTTCACTCTTGAAATAACTAGAACTAGCTTGCGCTTGGTTTCCACGACTGCAGGTGGGCCTCTTGGTTGAGTCTTGAACTCTGAAATCTACAGGCTCAGATATCATAGCTTGTTGAAGGGAGATGAACGCGTTGTTTCTTTCCATGACAGCATCATTGCATTCTTTAATTGCTAAATTTCTCTGTGCAATTGCCACACGACGCTCTTCAAATGCCTTCTTCTTTTCGAGCAAAGCTTGGTTCTTTTCCTTGATTGCAGCATCCCTCTCAGCAATGATGTCCAGAAGATTCCTGTCAATACCGAGAGGATCTTGCTCGTTGTACTGGTGGACCGTATTCCACTGTAAAACAAAGAGAAACAACAGCATTAGTTGAACACCATCATATTGATTCAAAACTCAAAAGTCAAAACCCGTCAACAACAAAACTGTCATTACTCATTGCGCCTTTCTAAAAAGAAAGAAAGAAAGAAAAACTCGGGAAGGATAAAATCGGCCATGATTTCTTACCGAAGTAAGAGATCGTTCTATTGAATTTCTGTACTTATGCCTCCCACCTACTTGCTGATCCCGAATTTCCATAGCACCTGATTTCGGCTATAAACTGGATTTCACTGCGGAGTTTTTATGCTGTACAGTCGTAACGACCATTCTTCACCTACACAGACAAGAAATGAAAGAGCTAAACTCAATATTTCAGAACTATTGCTTCAACATTTGTTGGATACAAATTTAGGAAGTGGAAGGAAGGATCATTTTCGTTCAAAATCTAACATTCCGTACATAGAATGTGGTAAGCATCTCCGTTAGGCCTCTACGGAAAATGGATCCATCAAATTCAGTTCCCTCCATTTCTTTTTATATCAGCTTGCAAACCAAACACTGAAAACTGCACCCTACTTTCAACCTTTCCTTTTATATCCTTTCATCCGAACAATAACCAAGTGTTTCAGAACCCTCTTCAACTGAATGAATCTTGCTTTTATACTAGGCATAAGAAACTAATGAACTCATATAGTAGTGCTTCATCACATCGTAAAACACTAAACAGCCAGCCATAGCAAAAGGTCAAGTTCTAAGACAAAATGGTTGAGGGCCTTGAGGCTTAACCTAACAACGTAGTGCTTATGCGAGACCAAAGCCACCTAAAGAAGAGAGTACGATAGAGACATTAGCCTTCTCATAACCTATGTTACACCGACTCTTCTAATTCCCTCACGTACCCGTGTGCCGTGTCTGACACTCGACACATGGATAAGGGTATGACACTTCCACACCTCATTTTAAGCCAAAATATGCATATTTTTCATAAAAATGGCCGAGTTCGACAGCTGGACACGCACCCGTGTTGGATCCTTCTAAACGAGTCTGAGCAACATAGCTCATAACTCCTGAGTAAATAGCTAAGGTTCAAATGTGATCATGTCCAAAACCACCCCAACAAGAAGAGCCGGAAATAAAGATGAATTATCACTGTACCAGTAAAAGAACGAATAGAAAAAAGACGGTGCATCCAATAAACCTCTCAATTAAACTCAACGTCATCCTAAGTAACTTTAGACTAAATGCGCTCGACAAAAAACAGAAAATCTGTTTCGACATTAAGAAGGAAACAGCAATTGAACTACCATTTTATTATTGAAGTAGCAAACATTCGATGCCACTCTCATTCTCGTCACAATTTCCATTTTGGATCATTTTGGAAGCTGATTGGAGCGACAATAACACACGGGTAAGACATTGTTTATAAGTCATTTATTTGCATTATTGGACCATTTGCATTCGATGCCATTCTCATCATTTGCATTCAAAACTGGTTATAAGTCAGAATACCACAAAACGCAGACGGATTTGGCGACAGCAACAATAAGAATTCAGATTTGATCGCAGTCTCGACAAACAAGCACAGGGATAAGGTCATTAAACAAACCAGTGGATATACACTTTCACAAATTATAGTGTAAGACGGTTTCAACACAAACCTGCACCAAAACTACAGGTAAAAAAATTAAGCTACTTTGGGCATAAACCCTAAAAATTCCATCTTTATCCCAAATTCAAAGTTTATGACACTAACCCTTGTTACATAATCATACCCACTTCAGAATTATGATCTTACTTCACTAATTAACAATCAAACCCCAAATTCAGTTCATAATAAGATACTAAATCTACAAATAACATGCAAGAAATGGTAAGATAAAAAGAGATATAATTATGTACTGTAAATCTGTAATTAAATAAGAAAGAAACAAAGAAATAGTGCATGTGCTAACCAAAGTGAAATACTCAGTATATGGTTACTTAAAAAGTGTAGAGAGAGAAGAAATTTACCAGAAAGATACAGTAAAAAGAAAGATACAGAGATGATCAATGCAATTGCTTGCTAATTTGAGAAGTGCACCACTTTTAATTGTCTAGGCTAGAAAGTAGAAAGATACGGTAGAAAGAAAGAAAGAGAGAGAGTGAGTAAACAAGTTATTTCTCCCTCCAATCTTCTCTATCTTCTCCTCTCTTTACTCTCTCATAATCGTGTGGGCCAAAAGTCTGGATGAAACTAAATAAACCGAGACCATTTTTGAAATAATGATCAAAAATAAAATATTTGTTGTTTTGGGTCGGTTTGAAAATATTTGTCAAAATGGTGTCCATATATGTTCGGGATTTCTAGACCTGAAACACGCCACTATTAATAGCGTGTTTTGTGAAGGAAACACGCCATTAGTAGTGGCGTGTCTTTACAACAATTTTTTTCTCAACTGACTGAACTTAAAAAAAAAAAAAAAATTACATAAGATACGCCATTAGGGGTGGCGTGTTTCCCCTCCGAAACCCGCCATTCCCAATGGCGTGTTTGTTTTAGTTTATTTTTTAATGAAGTTTCTTTCCGTACTCATTATAAACACGCTATTGATAGTGACGTGTTTTAGGTCCAGAAATCCCACCCTCCCGTACCCCACATCAAAGCACCTGAAATTCACTTCGACTTTTGTTGAATCCCAACACTTAAGTGATCCAATGATTTCACTTGAACCACCTTAGTTTATTAATTAAGACAACTAGCCGAGATTTTGGTAAAATAAGTTTCCTTTCGTCAAACAAAGTCTCAGTCTTTGTGTCAAAAAAATAACATAACATAAACATCAAAATATTGAATGAAACAATCCCAAAAGTGCAACCATGATACCAAAATTGAACTTTGTGCTAACTTTAAAAGTATAAAATCAACATCCCAAAAGTGTAGAACTTCCTCACAAATCACATAATCTCCTTTTGAGACAAGCCAAGATCACCTTTAACAGAAAGGAACACTTTAACAACTTCCAAACCTCACCAAAAACCAAAACAAAACACAAAACCATCCCAGCAAGCACATACTCAAAAAAATTTTAAAAATAAAATAAAATAAAAAAGTAAATTAAAAATACTCCCACCGTCCAAATCATTTATTTAACGTAAAGAAATGACTATGACGGAAAGAGTATTGTCGAAAGTTTGAAACCAACAAACTCAACATCATAAATCCATAGTACTCTCTGTCCTGGTCATTTATTGTCCTATTTCATTTTGGTGTGTCTCAGTCAATTGTTGTCTCTTCTATTTCAAAAATGAATTTGATGAACAATTTGATCATTGATACTCAATTTGTTCCACTTGTCGTTTAGTAATTGACCCATCTCCCATTTCTTCGGTCTTTGTGCCAAAACTAATGAACAACAATTGACCGGAATGGAGGTAGTACTTTATTTTGGCCTTCCCACCAACTTTTTTTTGCCCATTACCCATGTTTTGCATCCAATTCCTAACCCAATTCTCTTTTCATCTAAAGGGTTTAATCAATTTATTACTTCAAATAAAATCATACTCCTACTATAAAGTTCAAATCTTTTAGCTAAGTAAATACTTTCTCTATTCCAAGTGATTATATACACATCTTAAAATATATGAAGACAACTTTCAAAAGGTGCACGAAAAAAATGGAGGGAGTAGTAGTACTTTAACTACGCTCGCTATTTATGTGAATCCCACGACCAGTTTTCCAACTCTTCTATATCTGGAAGATTTTCTAGCAATTGTTCAAGCTCGAGTAATGGCTGAGCTAGAAGAGGGCTAGCAGGTACGCTCCTGGCTCCGCCACTGAGCTTGACCATTGATGAATCATCTTTTAAGCTTAAAGCATGACTACTTTCAAGAACATTATTTCCTAACAACATATATTTCTGTTTGTTTACATCATTCGACTTATTTTCGACTTCATGATCGAGTGTTACACCGTCTTTACTAAGAGTAGTTACAAGCTTCCTCTTCAATCCCTTACGTAAAGTGTTGCCTGAACTCTCTGCAAAGTTCGATTCAATCCATGAAACCGAAGAATCCTTTCCCGTTAGGGTTTGGACTACGGATTTGAATTCCTTGGCATCGACGACAATATTTCGAGTGTCAATAAACTTGACCTTGAAAATCTTGTTACCCTCTTGATCACCCTTATTTTCCATGCATGTAAACTTTTTACTACGATTTTCGAGTTTTCGACTATTTTTATTTTTCCTTTTTCTACATTTCATGCCATAATGCTCAAGGTTTTATATGCAATTTTACAACATAGGAGATGATACATTATTGGTACGTACAACGTTGTTGCATGGTTGCTTCTCCAACTAAGAAGGCGCAGTCTTAAGGGAACTATCCAAGAAGGGTACAAATGTAATTATGTAAAATTGTGAAATACTCCAAGGTCAAACAAGTCAACGTCCGAAACGATTGAAAAAGCCAATGTTTGGTGGTTTGTAACTTCGAACATCTATTCGGCAAGTTTTAGTAGTGCAACTTGTTTCATGCATTAAATTCACAACTTCTTTTCCACGATGCGCGAATATCCGTCTTAATTTCAAAACAGGTTAAATAAAATTTAAGAAACAAAAGCAAAATGCCTTAAGTACTACAGAGTATCAAATCCTTTATATGAGAAAAAGGATTACGCAATACACATTTTTTCTGAGCATATTACCATTTATAAATCTATTTTTGAGCAATATTATATTTTTTTTAGTGTAATGTTTTAGTAAATGTGCTCAAAAACTTTATACTAAAGCACAACTTCTCCCGGCTTACCCAACTCATGAATTCTCTGCTTGGATTCACGGGCAATAGCGTCCGCGGTTGCCAACAATTCGCGAGGAGCGTGTATAAATATACACCTCTTGAAAACAGTAGCATGATGGTTGAAACTCTTGAGCCAAATAAAAATACCCTATTAAACAATATAAATAAACCTAGCACTCAAATGAATACTACTGTTTTAGTAATGCTCCTTAATACAATTCTAGAACCGGATTTTCGAAATGCTTCAGTTTGAGTAGAACCATGGCACATTCGCTATCTACTGGAAAAAAAAATAGCCGGAGGAGAAAGATGTTTTCCATTATTTCCACTTTACATCTCAAAGACCATCATTTCACACGGAACACTACATACATCCAGGAACAACAGTTTCTATGATAAGTAAATTGACAGGCATTGTTTCAGTGGTTGATCAGCTAGAAAAATGGTTTTACGAGGAGGGCAGATGACCATTCGCTACATTAACGGCAGCGATTGCCAAATCCCAAGAAAATTTAAGCAGAGTAACCTGGGGCAGTCCCTGGCTATCCCTAGCTTGTACAGCAGAGAAGGGTGTATAACTCCATGCAATAAGATTGAGAGATTCTGTAACAACAAATCACCATTAAGATAACAAAGTCACAACCATCCTAATCCCGAGACCATCCCGATTTGCTTTAGGTAATCTCTAATCATCATATACATTACTAGAACGAGGAAAATAAAACGGAATTGGACAAGCTTACAACAATCCTAGCTCAAGCCACTGTCTGTCTCTCTTATTTATGAGCTTTAGGATGCACTTGGAGTTAAAATTTAAACTATATCTACTTCAAATGCTAGAAATTTTGCTTTTTAATTGAGATAATATACAAGTACTAAATAACAGATAAGAAAAAGTAGTGCGTAACTGGCAAAATCTTAAGATCCTACAAACTAAAGATTTTAACAAGGATTGAATTGGTTACGACATTTCAAGCCACAAGATCGTAGCGTAATATGCCAAGCAACGAAATTTTACCCAGTCAAGGAGTCAAATAACTTCAGCAATGAGCTACTTGCCATCTGCAATACTGAACAATTACACCAGACTCTGCCACCAAATACAATCAGCAGACACAGTAGGAAAAATTGACTGTTGAAATTGAAAGAGAACGGATTCAAGATGTATTTAACAAAAAATGAAATATATAGGAACGTACAAAATTCCGGACAAAGTACATACCAAGTAATACACTTGTATGATTGTATCGTAACTTGTAACTTTGCAAGTACTAACCAATAATTCTCGTTACAAATGTCAGCATATTGGCTAGCTAATAGTCGTGTTGAGTAATGGTACTCATGACCTAAACTACTCTTAGGGGTTGTGGCTCCCTTTTTAAAAATAAGAAGTAAAACGGACATTTCCTGTGAGTAGTGCACCAAGTAGATGAGTATTTTCCCTGCAAATTCTTCTATTAATCTGGATTCCTTGTATCAAAAGAAATCAGGCAAACAGTCAGCAACTCTTGCCAAGAAGCCAACTTCTCCCTGGGTTTATGTTTAAGGCTTCCTTGCCTCTTTTCTTCAGAGTCGATTTTTTCCCAGGCATTGAATGGTAGCACTCTGACATTACGACCGTCTAACAATTGGAGAAGCCCCTCCCTTCCTGCTTTTGGTGAGCTTGAAACTGATGCAAGTGGCCCACTTTCAAGGTCTTCTGTTATGCTACCAACCTGTGTCTCAAAAAACAGAAGATGAAAAACATGCAGCAACAAAAATTTACGAGTTTAAAACATCTACTCTCTATACATGAATAAACTTCCTTGTTTCCTTTTGGGTATCTATCTGACTAAACTTCTCATTTGAAATATTTCTTTTTCTGTAAATTGTTTGCAGTCATTATGGTCATTATGGTATGGTCTGAAAACCCACATCTTTACTCAACATGCAATCTCATCCTCATCTTATACGGTCCTTAATTATAGTGAAAAGAAAATGAAAAGTCTATTCATGGACAAATGAAGCACTTGTCAGATAGAGCCTAATCCAAGGCGCGCCTTTTCAAACTAAGCACCCCCCACAACCACATTACCTCCTAATCAACACCGCTCCTCCAACTTCATCTTCACCTCCATAGTCAACCATCATCTCCTCCTAATCAACCTAAGTCATGATAAATTGATTGTGGACGGAGGTGGTTGATGATGATTGATTGGTTTTGGGAAGAGGGGGCTACTAATTGGAAATTAATGACATTGGCTATGGAGAATGGAGATAGGGAGGATGAAAGTGAGTGGATAAGAGAAGAGCTGAAGTAAATCGGTTTTTTGAGGGAAATGTAGAAAAGAGGGGGAAAAAGGAGGAATGTAACAATTAATTAAAAAGCTCCATTAGTAAAGTGACGGAGTTTGACTTTTTTAACGTCAAAGTGCCTTTGGTACCATGCGACAATCAAAACAATATTAGGTAGGTACTCCCTGACAAAAAAAAACCTATTTTATATGATTCAATTGCAGAAACAAAGTATTCTGGTTCAGTGAAGGAGGAGAGTACACAAGAAAACAAAAAAAACTAGCATTAACTAGATAAATATTGAAGAGAACAAAATCAGTTTGCACGAACAATGAGACAGGAAATTGCTAGAACATCCAATAAACTAAGATACTAACCTATTATAATACTCCCTCCAAGTCTCTCATTTGTTCCCTTTTCTTTTGTACACAATAATTAAGGAAATGAATATGGACCACACAAAACACACTACCCCACATGCAATTCAATTTAAACTAGACAGCCACATCCAAAAAAGGAAAGACGGAACAAAAGGTGACTCGAATGGAAAAGGAAAGAGGGAACAAATGAGAGACTTGAAGGGAGTATGAAGATACAACCAAGACGGTAGTTGGGTTGACCAATATGAGATCTTCATAGACTCTGTGTCTATACCTAAACAAGAGGTACGATTCGCAACATGCCACCATATACATGGAGTCTGATGCAAACCGTTTTACTGGTATAGGGTAAGAGCAAAGCATAGGAGGAGAGTGTGGGGAGTCCAATTCGTATATACGGAAGGTGTCGTACTCACCTGGTAGGATGAAGAGGCGATGATTGGCCTCGAAAAATAATTCATTGAATTTGGGGGACGAAATCTCGTTTTGAAACGACTTGGAAACACATTTGAAGCGAAAGAGGGATTTTGCAGGTAATTTGGGGAGTATACATGAGAATATTAATTCTGTAGGAAGGCTAACTCTCGAACATGGTTTTAGGGTTTCAAAACTTGCATCCATTGAAAGGGAGGAACTAATAAGATGTGAAAGTTAAGTCGTGTCCACTGTATATATATAATAAGAAACAGGTATTTATAGAGTTTTAATCCCCTATCCCCTATAGACTAATAACACATCTGTGTTATTCCCGCTCATCTTTCTCCCCATACGGAATATTCTCTTCTAGATATTTCCTTATTGTAGTCAAAATATTTTAGTCAACCCATATATAAAATATTTCTACTACAATATTTTACACAATTAATAATAATATTGCCGACAATTAATAATAATATTGCCCCTATATATGGAATATTTCTTATGGTTACATTTTATACATAAAAGTACATTTACATTAAATTAAATTCATATTCAATTTATTAAAATAATATTAATACACTAAATTTCTAACCTTTATAAAATTACCTTGTTGTAGCACGGGTTGCTATACTAGTATACTAATGAATAGAAAAAACTTCACATTTTCCCGCCAAAAAACCCCTTTCCTATTTTGATATAAACTCTTATTTTATTTACTTTTCTATCTATAAAAACATGTACTCCCTCCTATTCAGAATAAGTGTCCCATTTGTCATTTCCGTCTATTCACATAACTGTCCCATTTACCATATTTGGACAGATTAAAATGTTTAATGACTTTCCTATCCTTGCGTCTTTTCTTTATTTACGACCTCAACCACTCGTAACCCATCTAAATTAACACTTTCTCTCCTATATTCTTACCTTATACTAATACTTTTCATTATTTATTCTCTATTCCTTAATTTTCGTGTCATTGTCCAAATGAGACAGTTATTCCGAATAGGAGGGAGTATATGTTAAGACACCACTGCTAGCAAAACCTGGCTTCTGGTTAGAACGCAATAATTAAGAACTTGAATTCAAACAGACATTTAACTAAGAACACGTTAGCAAACACTTGGACTAACAATGCCAGTAAAATCCGAGTTAAACATAAACATGGTGTAAAAGCAGAAGTCTTCAAAAGGAGGATTACACATTGATAACACCATAGTAAACGACTTCGAGAAAGTAAGCACGCTAAAAGATGACCAGCAAGGAGAACTTATGAAAAAACCGAAGCTAACACCATAGTAAACGATTTCTAGTAGTTAGCATGTTCATTTTACCTCTTAATTAACGAACTTCAACGGCGTGTTTTGATCTTCAATTCCTTTTCCTTCCTTAAGCAACGCCATGCTCTCTACATAAGTAGACAAGTAAAATGAATAACGGTCTGCGCTTATCTCTCTTAATGTCATCCTACTGTGTGTTACTGGATCAATTAAATCAACCACATTCTCCTTTCCGCCATAACAATCCTGACCATTCTTCACCGTGATAACTTCACCGTTTTTTCTAAAACTAAAAGCCATTACCATGCCATGTGGACGTAACTTACCAATATCAAAATAAAAAAAATTCGTCCAATATATAATCCTCCACCGCATCCGGCCAACCAACGACATTACCAGACCCCGACTTCACCCTACCCAGTACATCTCAATATCTCACAGAAAAAGCCCAATCAACCATAAACAGACTCCAACTGAGCCACCGCCTCTAAGCCAACCAATCCCACCCGAAACCCACTCAAAACCACACAAACAAAATAGAATCAAAAACACAAGACTCACCAATCCAAAAAGGAAGACCCGACGACCAGCAAGAGGACCACCAAAAACCCAAAACCGTCAACAACCACACAAACCAGAGCACCCAAAACTTCAAGACCGAAAGACTCGAACCGCAACTGACCCAAAACATCAAAAACATACATGCATGCAACAAAAACAGGAGCAGAAGACCCAACAACAAAAACACCAGGCGGATCAAAGACACCACAAAGACAACCGTTTCACCAGACGACACCTCCCACCTTATATGCAACCAGACCAAAACAAAGGGACGACATTGACAGACACTAGTGAAAAGGGAAACGGGACCGGTAGGTGGGGGAAAAGGAGGGATCACCATATCGGACCCAAAACACGACCACATAGGACAACATCGACAGAATGAGCTATACTCATCGATACGACCACAGACAAACCAGGGGTGGGGGGAAAGGGAGAATCACCCTTGGGTTGGAAACAACATCATCGGTGACAGGACAAGGTACCGGAGGGATAGTAACGACAAGGATGGACCCAATCCCGGACAAGTGATAGGCTTTAAAGCCATCACCAAGATCAAACACTACTCCAGCCACCAACTTAAGAACAAGATTCTTAATATGTTCAATGTCAGATATGAGGCAGAATCAGTGCATCATTCATTTAAAGTCGGTTAACAGCTCTCATTCTTTGAATCACACAATCTAAATTGTACATCATCAAATTAGTCATCTTTGCCCAAATTATCTACTTTGCCAATGGATTTGCACATGATGACGACAGTCGACAACAACAACAAAAACAACCACCACCCAATGTCTCAGAAGCAAGTCTCTACGTTGAGACAAGGAGTCGGATATAAGCAACTTTACCTTTCAGCAAACATGGAACCGAGAATTACACGCCAGCCAAAACAAAAGCACCACATTCATAAACCAGATATGATGATTATCATTTAACAAACTCGTTAACAGTTCCATTAATCCAAACTAACCATTATCAACCCTTGAAATAACATAATTCCTAATCTGCAGTACCACATTCATAAACCAAAGACTAATTTGATTTTTGGTATGTTTTGCTAGACATACCAAGCAAAAATTGATTAAAAATAGAGCATGGTGACTTATAATAGAACGAGAGGCCACAAAGCTGATATTGAAATGGCTGCAAAATGCATTCTGATTTTAGGCACTCTAGTAAGTAACCAATTAAGGTATTTTGATTTCAAAATTGAAGTTTCAAAATTTCCAAAAAAATTGTGCATTCAGGAATCAGGAGTACCCTTTGGATGACAAAGATATTATCGAGTTCCAAGCAAACATGTATATGTTAAGAGTGTTAAACTAAGACACCACCGCTAACAAAACCCTGGCTTCTAATGATAGATAGCAATACTTAGAAACATGAATTCAAAAAGACACTTAACTAGAATGCGTTAGGAAACACTTGGGCTGACAATGACGGTAATATCTGAGTTAAACATAAACATGGTGTAAAAACAGAAGTTTAGATACTTTGATTACAATCAAGTCTTCAAAAGGAGGATTAGACATCTGATGGCAATTAGGACCCAGAACACCATAGGAAACAACTTCGAGAAAGTAAGCATGCAAAAAGATAACCAGCAAGAAGAACTTATGAAAAAACCCAAGCTAACACCATAGTAAACGATTTCTAGTACTTAGCATGTCCAAGACTTTTTTCCCCAATAAATCGTTCATTTTACCTCTTAATTAACGAACTTCAACGGAGTGTTTTGTTCTTCAATTCCTTTTCCTTCCTTAAACAACACCATGCTCTCTACATAAGTAGACAAGTAAAATGAATAACGATCTGCGCTTATCTCTCTTAATGTTGTCCTACTGTGTGTTACTGGATCAATTAAATCAACCACATTCTCCTTTCCGCCATAACAATCCTGACCATACTTCACCGTGATAACTTCACCATTTTTTCTAAAACTAAAAGCCATTACCATGCCATGTGGACGTAACTTACCAATATCAATATCACAAATCTTCGTCCAAGATTTAACATCCCCATCTTCTTTCAGAATCCATGCACTACAACTACAAGTCATGCTTGCATCATTGTAGATACTCTTAATCAAAGTCACTACCTGATTAGTCTCCAGGACAAACAAATCGCTAGCAAATCCTGACTCGATCAATTTTAAGACCCCCGTCACTTGTATAATCTCAAAACTCTCTGTACACATGTTAAATTTGAGGAGCACATTTTCATAATTTTGACCCGAATAAGACAAACCAAGGAAATAAACACAGCCATTAATGAAACGAGGGGTATACCCGAACCCATAGTACTTTTTAATCGAGCAGCCAGGACCAACACCGATAACCCTCCAGCACTCAGATTTCAAACTATAGACCTCAACTTGCATTTCCGCGCTCACCCCAAAACCTAAATCAATACCATTATCCAGTTCTACAAGTCGAACCACCTTATAATCATCCGAAATAGAATCAAACCCGAACCCACAAACAGACTTATATGCACCATGAGTATCAAATACAATTATAGGCCGCGGAACGTGAACAAACTTTCTAATACAAGGGTTCCAAAGTAGAATAAGAGTACCCTCAGCGCTAAAATCATTAACCAAGCAAAGAACACCGTTTACGCAACCCGCCACATTAAAACAATCACCAATATAATTATGGAAAGGGACAATCAATCCGTCAGTTTGAAAACCAGAAAATGTATGATCATCAGGTTCAAAATGATACAATTCTTCTCCATCGTGGGTGTAATAACGAAGTAACAAGTGGGAATTGGCATTTTGGGCGATGTGATCGGAGATAAACGGCTGATTTGTGATTAAATTGAGGAATGATTTGGATAAAATTGTGCATTTAATTAGGGTTTTCACAGGTAATCTATGTAATATGTTGCTGCTTATTTCAGTAGGTAAATTATTCCACATTTTTGCAACAAATTAACGGCTACTATCCGTCTTAAGCTTATAACGGATCGGGAAAACTAAAGGGGCGTGGGTTTGGAAAATAAAGAAAGTAATTGAAGATGAGGAAAACTTACTGATTGAGATGGACAATGAGAGCATTCAGAATTCAGGGCAACTGGGCAAGTATGAATGAGAGTGGGCAACAACACAAAATCTCATTGAAGACGGCACGTATCCGTCACTTTAGAGTGACGGATACCATTTCTTCTCACAAATGACCCAAATAGAGGAGAGAGAGAAGCACATGGGGGTGCCCCCACCTTGTCCCCCTATCCGTTTTGTGAGTGATATTACCCGTCACTTTCTCCGACCCGTCTTCAGCAAGACTAACTGGGGCAACAAATATGTAGGGCTTTTGAGGCCAACTTTATCAATTTTATTGTATACCCCCGTCTTAGATGGGAATTTGTGATTCAAATGTAAGAATTCTTATATTTTTCAAGTTTGTTATAAAGTACTCCCTCCTATTTACCAATATCTTCCACATTTTCTAAACGGGTAAGCCACAATGATCTTCCACTTTCCTTATTTGTCTATTATTTGTGATTAATATCACATCTAACCCCTCCTTTTATCTTCTACTTTCATTTTGCTCCACATATTACCATTCCACTAAATAATTATCTAAAACTAATGTGGAAGAAGATAGAGAATAAAAGGGAATAGTGGTTTTCACTATGATTCAGTCTTACTTTACTAATTGCCTTTCTTCATACCTATTCTTTTGACAATTTCCCGGTCCAAAATGTTGTTTCTACATGGACTCCATCTATTTCTACTTTACACGGACATTCTTGTATTCGTTTCATGTTTTTAGGCCGTGTTTTCTTCTAAAAATAGCTGAATTGAACTGAACTAAAGTAAGTTAATTTGTAAAGAGATGGATTGAATTGAATTGAACTGAATAAAGCTGAACTGAAATAAGCTAAAATTAAGTCCAAACAGGGCTTTATTATATAGAAGAGAAGAGCATCACTAATATGAGATGCATTAGAGAGTACTTTATTTGCATTAGGTAACCATCTTCATAAATCTGAATACAATGTAGGACGAACCGAATTTTACAATTTGCTAATACTTATTTACATTTCTCATAATTATTCTTATATGAGGTCGGATTTGATAAAAAATTAGTTATACATTCGATTAATTTCAGATGTAGGGTATTTAATTTCATGTCAAGGTAATCCCAAGTATTTTTATACGAGTAAAATTTAAATTATTATTATTACAATATCAAATCATACGGTCATACCCTAAAACTCAGTTTTAGTCAAAACTAGTCTTTCTTTCGCTATTCTTTGTTTATACTAGATTCAATATATAAGAATCTTGAATTTGATCCTTAGAGGCTTAGACATAAGAATACAAAGGATCATTGTTCTAAAATACGAGTATAAATGAAGGGAAACAAGGCATTCAAAATACGTTCCTGCATAAGGCTACCAGGAAACGCCGATGTGAGGTGATTAGAAGGAAATCGAAGTCAGGTCTGATAAATTACAGGACAGATGACAATTTCCCAAAATTGCAATTATACATGCAGAAAAAGTTTCATTAACAGTTTGGCCAGATAAACGACTTTAACTCAAAGCTATTACATCCGCGGCCAAGATAAACTTAACAATGGCGTCTCGCTAATAGGGTCCAAGGATGTCACCATTTTGCCACACCAAACCCGCAAAAGTGAAGTCCGCTACACTTCAAGCCAAAGCAAACTACATAACGGCATTTGGACACTTGAACCACGCCGAAAGTAATTAATTTTTGAAACCCCCATTTTCAAGCAACCTCGAATATCCTTCCAGTCACCACTATATCCCATCATTTTCATGTAAAAGTGAGTGGCTGTATACATCTCTATAACCTATTAAGATTTGACCAAGGGCTACATCATAGCCATCATCCTTTGAGGGTCAAAATCAGGAAACTCGCCATTTGGTGGTGGTACCGGGTGCATGTTGTAACCACCATACATGTCAAATGCGTCATTTGGACCTTTGAAGGCATCCATTGGTGGCGCCCAGGGTGCGGGATGGTTTGAGCTAGAAGCTTCCTGGTTTAGGCTAAATCCAGGTGGATTTTGGGGAGAATTACCTGCAGGCCTTCTGTTACTGGAATTAGCAGTGGTTAAGGAAATGGAGTTTGACTGCTGTTGCTGCAACTGCTGTTGATTTTTCATTGGGGATTTCGGCCGAAGAGACTCTATCTCGGGCGTGGTCAGGATAAGATGTGGGGCCTCTGGAGGTGGGTTCCGTCCTCCCCCACCCTGCCAAACTTTCCCATCCTTGTCAGCAAAGCTTCTCACAAACGCCTGCAAAAAAACATTCACCTACATTAAGAATTGAATAGCTTGAAAGCACCAAAATCAATTCTAGAGTCTAGACCAAATACTCAAGTGCAGATTTTCGTCCTATATCCCTCTGTGACTCGCAATTCCAAACTCATAGTCATAGTTACATATTCCATTTTGGTCTGCCCTAGCCAATTTAAGTTCCCCTTTTAGGCGTGTTTTGTATGGTGGAGAATGAGTGTGAAACTCCTAATCCAGAAATAATAGATGTTACCCCAATAAATAATGTTACATCCCCAAAAAAGATGTTACACCACATACATTATTACTAAGGTACATTTCTTACTTCAAAATCTCAAGCGATCATCCTACTTCAACGATATTTGCAGATTAAGCACTTAAAACTTCCTAAAAGTATGACTAAGAACCAAACAAATAACAGATATTCAACATACAAAACTTAAATATTATACTCCGTATGAACTATAATAGACTAGAAATTACAGAGTGAACTTTAAAGATCACAGCTAAAAAACCACGCCTCAGTTGAAGATTTTGAGTGGTAAACTATAGGAATTCATAAAAGAACACCATCATAGATGACCCTCAAAATTTCGTCTGTATACAACGAATTTCATTTCAAATTTCAAAGTTCGGAAACATTACCTCACTGTCAAAATTTGAGTCTGATAGTCCTTTACCAACAGTTAGCCACCCCGCCCTGATGTTGTGATCTGCCCCAAAAAGCTCGAGTCTCCTACGGCCAAGAGCAAAATGCTCAATTATTCGGTACATCTCTTCAGGTTTAGCTGTGGAACCTGCATAAAAATTACCAAAAATATCTTGGATATAAAGCCCTCTTCTCATGAGCAACTAAAACTGCATATATACGCAAGTGACTTTTTACAAAAACACGATTTTGATAACTACAGGAGTGAATATCACACATCTATTATCTATCTATCTATATAACATATAAAACAAGAGCCGCTAATCATAATCTAGGACACGTGTCTATCTCACATGAAATTGTTTCCCGCTCACTTAAACCCTAGAAAACAAAGGGTTCTGCTATTATATTTTCTTTCGCCGTTTTCTTATAGAGCATCTTCCTCGTCATCTATTCATCTTGCATTCTTGCTCCTAACTGAGATAACAAAAATACACCAAGTATGCTATGGCGTACTAATTACTATGCTTCTTCATCAAGTTCTTTAATATGAGAATGAATGCTAATACTAATTGGGAGCAATTAGTACGCTGCTTTTACATTAATTTCTTCCGCTCCTCTTCATGATTTATTCATTTAGAAAATTCAAGGGGTTGAAGCAGTTGGCTGATTGCATATGATGCTTCATCAGAGTATCAGACCGACGCATCAGATAAAGGTATGACGGATAGATCCTTCATCAGACCGAAGTAATTTTTATTTCTTTTATGAATAGTTGTTTCTACTCTGATTTATAAGTTTTCTCTATTGACATAGTTATGAAACTTGACGAATTTGGCTGGGTGTTCAGTATCTTCCCTTTTTTGGTGGTTTGCTCTTTGAAGTTGGGGTTCGTTGTCGTATTGGTCATCTCTGATATCCAGAATCAGTTGCACACTTGCACACAAATACTATGTAGTAGATTTATGTTAAATCATCACTATATAGTCGAGGCTTTTCAATCGCGATTGCGTTTCACTTATCATTATGAAAATTATCCCCTTTTCTCTAACCTCCCCTCGACTCTTTATTATGGTGGTGGGTAGCTCAGGGTGTAAACAATTATATAGACTTAATGGATAAAAATTGATTATCCCAAGCATATTTCACTTAACAAGAAAAACAGCCTATAATGCTACACACGCAAATATAGCAAGAGAAGTGCATACCATATGGAGGTTCCTCCGCGATAATGACGTCTGTATCTATATTTGCATGTATTATATGGCCATCAGTACTGCGACGAACTGTTCCCTTTATTCCCATTAGACAGTGTTCCTACAAGAAAAATGAAAAGGCAATTCAAGAGATAAACATTTCACTGTCAAACTGACAATAATCGAGATATGGACTAACCTTAGAGTGCTGAAATAAAGTATGAGAATCATGTCTTAATGCTGGAGTAGCTGAGTTTTTGTTGGTCTTCACCCAGCATATGTCCTCACACCTCCTGAATCCCCACTGACCGCCACAATGACAGAAACAAAATGGAATACATTAAAAATTGTAACTAGATCATTTTTGTTAGCTAAGGATTTTATCGCAAGATTGCTTTAGTACTCATAATTAGTCATACATGCTTGAAGAGGATAAAAAATTCTAAAATAAATATAGGAGAGAAAACAGGATTCCACCATACTGTACCTTTTTCAGACATTGTCGCCCTTGTTCAAGGCCCACACCATCACCAACCCATAGAAAAATAAAAGAAGGGGTATCTGCTATAGCCTGCAGATGCAAACCAATTATACAAAACTCAATATTGACTGCACGGGGGAAAAGAAAAAGCAATTAGCAAAGTTCTAATTCATAGTATGCAGAAATTTAAAGATCCCTATTACAAAGACAGATCTCCCCACTAGAAAATTTAATTCAAACCCACGGAAAGAAAACAGCATCATATATAATGCCTAAAACAAAAAGATAGCAGCAGTTTAACTCTCTCCAGTTGGCATTTGCAACCATAAATTCAAGCATGGGTACTATGCAGTGTTGTTTTAAATGCATCTATTCTCAAGCTCCAAGACAGACTTAAATTCTTGGGAAATTCTAAGTTGTACCCTCCCTTTTCCCATATCCCCACTAATACCCTTGCAGTCTATCATAAGTAATTCTTAAGCGTGCCCAATCTCAGTTTAGGCGTTACTTAGGTCTGTTAAGTGCTGATTTGGCTCAGTTCATAAGATGACGATTGTACGTGTTAAAATTAAAACCCCTATTCTTCCTACCACAATCAAAACTCATGTTCTCCCTACCACAATCAAACCCTTCAACTTCACTGTTTCTACCACTGTATCCCAAGGCTACTGTCAACTGTTTTCACAACCTAATGAAGTTTTTCACTTTAATTACGTTTCCTCCCTAATTTTTAATGATACTTTTTCTGAATTTTTGATACCTTGCATTTCGAGTTCAAAATTTCATTTTTCCCCCCAAATTTTTACTATTATGTACACATACCTTTTTATCACTTATTATCTTGAATTCTTGATTTAGGGTTTATTGATTTCAATTTCAAACTGAAATTAAGTAGGAGTTTTCATTTTACTAGGGAATCTAAGAGGGATGAACTGCAAGAATGGAGAAATAGAAAACCTAATCTCATTTATACTAGTCACACTACTACAGAGGAATCATTGCCACCATTATCACCAAACCTAAGGCAGAGAGAAGCAAATGAAATTACTCCTCAACCTAGTACAAATGTTCTAATACCATTGTCACCAAGTGGAAGTCCAAGATTAAACAAAAGGACAAATAACGAAAATAGCTTAAACATTCCTAAGGCTACAGCTAAAGTGAAGGGAATATATGTTCCTAAAAACACTTCAGTCGGAAATGGTGATGAAGCCAATGAGAAAAGGAAAGAAAGGGGATAAAAGGTAGCATGAGGATTGACTATGTTGTCATGTTGATGAAGGGTGTGAATATTCATACTAATGGATATTACTCACCATTTGTTGGTGATGATGATATTGAGGACGTAGAAGATATGAATGAAAGAAGGGAGATTAATTGACAAGGAGAGATCTCAAGAAAATGGAGGGGAATGTCAAATGAATTTGGAGGGAAATGTCTGCCAAAATGGAGAGAAGCTTCGGAAAGATGGGTAACTAACTAACTATAAACTACTGAATACCCTGCTCATTATGCCATGTAGTAGTATAATACTATAATCAGCATCTAGTCATCTTATTAGCTGAGCCACGTAAGCACTTAACAGACTTAAATGACGCCTAAGATTAGATTGGTCACAGTTAAGAATTATGATAGACTTCAGGGGTATTAGTGGGGATATGGGGAAAAGAGGGGTACAACTTAGAATTATGAATAACAGAGGGGTAGACATGAGAATTTCCCTAAATTCTTTATCTTTTCTTTTCCCTAATAAACTAGATGACATTTCAAATCAATTACCTCAATTTTAAGATTCATGATCTCTTCAAATGTCCAGTACTCCATATGATCTGTAACACCAGGTGCATGATGGACATATTCCTCCCAAGGTGGATCAACAAGTATAACATCAAACTTTGTCCCAAAAAAATCAGGAGACAAAGTAAACTCACGAAGGTCACATTTGTGATACATGGGAGGAGTTGATGCTTTCTCAACAATCTCATCCTTCTTTTGTAAAAGTTCCCGAAGCTTTGGATAATCCTCAACGTTGGTTAGTTCCAGCTCCCTTATAAAATTCTGGGGCCGCATGCCAGTGTCAACAAAATTTTGCGAGTAATCATTTTGCTCTCCTCTGGATGGAGCCTTACCAGGAGGGCCACCACTTTTAGGAGGAACCCAACCACCGGAAATTTTTTCATTAGAATTTCCTCGATGAATAGGCACGATAGCATTATAGCCAGGGCCAGGAGCATTTGGAGGCATACCTCTTCCTTGACCAGGTTGATTATAAACAAAGGCTGGATTTGGAGGAGTCCCCATATGAGGAGGAAATCGCTGCCCAGGTGGCCGCGGAGGAAGTGTAGAAACACCGGGTGAGACAGGCAACATGCTGACATCAAAACCTCGGTTTCCAGGCCAAACAGGTGGAGGAAACGGAGAAACAAAAACACCAGGGGGAACTGGAGGACCTGGGGATAAACCTGGGTTCATTGGCTGCATGGGACCAGGTGGCGGCATACCAAGATGTCCAAAGGGAGATCCCATCAAGGGCATCGACAAGCTGACCAGCTGGTTGTCTCTTCCAAGAACTACCGCCACACAGACTATTAAAGAAATAAATCAAGAGAAATATATCTTACATTACGAGAATTTTGTGTTGACGCCGTGATTCCAAATGACAGTTTGAGATGAATTTTACCCGTTGAAATATGAGTAGTATTCACCTGTGCAATATGCAGGACAGTAAAGCTTACCAATTACAAGCTGTGTTGGATTATAAGCATATGGAAAACGGAATCAGGAATGCAAGTTGTTAGTCGTAGAAATTGGTTGCATCATTGGAAAATGTTGGATTTAGTTTATTCAAACAATCAGGCGACTTCACTTGTATAGAACATACAAAACCAATCCTATGTGAAGGAATTTGTTGTAAACAGTTTCAATAAACCTCAAAATGCTAATTATTAAGTATTAAATTTCAAAGACTAAAAAAGGGAAAAGAGAATAATGTGACTAGATCTACCAATAGTCATTTCATAAGAATTAATCCCTTCACTAATCCCTTCCCAGGAGGATGTTACTCGCACAATAAGCCGTGTATCTTTTATCACCATTGCAATCTGGTCATTTACTAAGCTTGAGCACAACTATTTTGTCTCCCTTTCTGAAATTATTAAAACTATTACTTCTAATCAACTCCAAGTCTCCAACAGCAAGTTCAATTAACATTTTCTTATTCCATTAATCAGACGAGACGTAGAAAGCCGTCAACACGGCAAAAATTAAACAAAACTTAAATGTTAACCAAATACTCCCTCTGTTCCGGTCATTTGTTGTCCTTTTCCATTTTTGGGTGTCTCGGTCATTTGTTGTCCTTTCTATTTTAAGAATGAACTTGATGAGTAATTTGATCATTCTCATTCAAATTGTTCCACTTGTCATTTAATTATTGGCTTCTCCTCTTTCCTTGGTCTTTGTGCCAAAATAAAAGGACAACAATTGACCGGGACGGAGGGAGTATGTAACAAATAATCCAACAGAAATCAACAGTCGTCAACCTAATCACAAAAATTGAAAACCCTAAACCTTAACAATGAACTATACTACTACAAAATTATGCGCACAATTCCTTAACATTTACCAATTAATCCTCAAAATTACTCGATTATTCATCAAACTAACAATTAAAATAAAATAAAATCATTATATTAAAAGAAATTAACCAAAAAAATTGCCGAATTAATTAAATTTGTACATTAAAAAACGAAAAGGAAAAGATGAATTGAGTGAGAACTTACCAGGATTGAGTGACAACTGATTGAGGACGGACCTAGATCGAGGAATCAGTGAAGAAGAAGATAAATTTAGGGTTTTTTTAAAGAGGAATTAGGGATGAAGTGAAGAACGGCGTGTGAAATGTAATTTTGTGAAAAAAATAACATAACACAAACAATTGGTCTCCCTTGTGACGGGTTACCATTTGTGACGGATATTTAGTGAGATAAAATGGTAACAAAATGGGTTAGTGGAGAAAGGGGACCACATGAATAGTGTTGCAGAGAGAGAAAAAAAGTGGATTTGAGTAGGTAAAATGGTATCCGTCTTGTTGACATGACGGATATGATGCTTTCAATGAGAATTTGTGTAACACAAAACCATCCCAACATACTCAAAAAAATTTAAAAAAAAAAAAAAAAAAAAAAGTAAATTAAAAATACTCCCACCGTCCAAATCATTTATTTAACGTAAAGAAATGACTATGACGGAAAGAGTATTGTCGAAAGTTTGAAACCAACAAACTCAACATCATAAATCCATAGTACTCTCTGTCCTGGTCATTTATTGTACTATTTCATTTTGGTGTGTCTCAGTCAATTGTTGTCCCTTCTATTTCAAAAATGAATTTGATGAACAATTTGATCATTCACACTCAATTTGATCAAATTGTTCCACTTGTCGTTTAGTAATTGACCCATCTCCCATTTCTTCGGTCTTTATGCCAAAACTAATGAACAACAATTGACCGGAATGGAGGTAGTACTTTATTTTGGCCTTCCCACCAATTTTTTTTTGCTCATTACCCGTGTTTTGCATCCAATTCCTAACCCAATTCTCTTTTCATCTAAAGGGTTTAATCAATTTATTACTTCAAATAAAATCATACTCCACCTATAAAGTTCAAATTTTTTTAGCTAAGTAAATACTTTCTCTATTCCAACTGATTATATACACGTCTTAAAATATATGAAGACAACTTTCAAAAGGTGTACGAAAAATGGAGGGAGTAGTAGTACTTTAACTACGCTCGCTATTTATGTGAATCCCACGACCAGTTTTCCAACTCTTCTATATCTGGAAGATTTTCTAGCAATTGGTCAAGCTCGAGTAATGGCGGAGTCAGGGAAGGGCTAGCAGGGACGCTCCTGGCTCCACCACTGAGCTTGACCATTGATGAATCATCTTTTAAGCTTAAAGCATGACTACTTTCAAGAACATTATTTCCTAACAACATATATTTCTGTTTGTTTACATCATTCGACTTATTTTCGACTTCATGATCGAGTGTTACACCGTCTTTACTAAGAGTAGTTACAAGCTTCCTCTTCAATCCCTTACGTAAAGTGTTGCCTGAACTCTGTGCAAAGTTCGATTCAATCCATGAAATCCATGAAATCGAAGAATTTTTTCCCGTCAAGGATTGGACTACGGATTTGAATTCTTTGGCATCGACAACAATATTTCGAGTGTCAATAAACTTGACCTTGAAAATCTTATTACCATCTTGATCACCCTTATTCTCCATGCATGTAAACTTTTTACTACAATTTTCGAGTTTTCGACTGTTTTTATTTTTCCTTTTTCTACATTTCATGCCATAATTCTCAAAGGTTTTATATGCAATTTTACAACATTGGAGATGGTACATTATTGGTACGTACAACGTTGTTGCATGGTTGACCTCTCCAACTAAGAAGGGGCGCGCAGTCTTGGGGGAAAGATCAAAGAAGGGTACAAATGTAAAATTGTGAATTGTGAAATACTCCAAGGTCAAACAAGTCAACGTCCGAAATGATTGAAAAGCCAATGTTTGGTGGTTTGTAATTAGGGATGCCATATTCTCATTAGGGCGAGGTGGTTGTGGATATAGATAGAGTTGGTAAGTCTGACCCGACTCGAGTGATCCGATCCGAATAAACCCGACCCGAAAATATTGTGACCCGAAACCGACCCAACCTGACGACGACCCGTGACCCGACACGACCTGATTACCGTGACCCGACCCAGACCCGACTTGATATTGACCCGACCCGATACTGACCCGATTAAATTGATAACCCAACAATTATTAAGCTTAATTTTGATCAAAATGAAAGTGATTTTGTGTTTAGATTGATATGTTTGGCTTAGTAATGAAGTAATTAAACCAAATAATAGGTTAAAAACTAAATTTAATAGTTAAAAAATTATAATAATGTGATTAAGTTACCGGACTCGATAATGACCCGACCCGATTCATCATTTGACCCGAATGACCTGACCCGATAACGACCCGGCTCGACCCAAAAGGGTATGCTGACCCGATATGACCTGATCCGACGTGATCCGACCCAAACCCGACATTACTCACCCGATTGCCACTTCTAGATATAGGCTTTCCTGTACCCGTACCCACCAAGAAAAATTCGTACCCATCCTTGCCCCAACGGGCGAAAATATAAAACCATCCCCGTATCCAAGAAGGAGGGTACAAATGTAAAATTGTGAAAAACTCCAAGGTCAAACAAGTCAACGTCCGAAACGATTGAAAAAGCCAATGTTTGGTGGTTTGTAACTTCGAACATCTATTCGGCAAGTTTCGGTACTAGTGCAAGTTGTTTCATGCATTAAATTCACAAATTCTTTTCTACGACGCGCATATCCGTCTTAATTTCAAAACAAGTCAAATCCAAATACGCACAACATTTTCCCAATTTGTTCGGCGTAATTACACCATAAGCCGATAAAAACTTAATATTTCAGAACTAATGCTTAATGTTTTGCACATACATCAACCATGTCACGTAAATAACTCGATGTTTCATTTTGACAAGCCTAGCTATATGAAGGATGAACATCAACATTGGCATTCGATGACATTCTCGTCATTTGCATTATTGGGTCAATTGCAACAGTAATAAGTGCGAAACTGTATATATGTCAGATTACCACAATAACACACGGGTTTAGCGACAACAATGATAATAATTTAGTTTTGATCGCGGTGTAAGTCAGAAACAAGCACATGGAATCAGGGATAATGTCATTAAACAAATAAGTCCATATACACTTTCACAAATTATATTGTAAGACGGTCACATCCTGTAATCCTGCACCAAAACTATATAGGTCATAAATTAAGCTACTTTCAGCATTAATGCATATAAAAAACAAAGAAAAGAACCCTATGACTCCATCTTTCTTCCAATTTCAATGTTTATGACACTAACCCTTGTTGCATAATCACACATTCACACCCATTTCACAATTATGATCTTAACACACTAATTAATCCCATAATTCAAAGTAAAAAAAAATAATTAAACCCCAAATTAAGTTCATAATATTACCAAATCTACAAGATAACAACTTGGGATTTTTGAATAATAGTTGAAAGAAATCAAGAAAATAAACATGCAAAAAATGGAAAGATAAAAAAGACATAAACTTTAATTATGTTATTCAATAAGAACGAAATAAAGAAATGGTATATAGTGAATGTGGTTAAATAAAGTGAAAATATATGCTTACTTAAAAAGGTAAAAAATTGTTGAAGGAAACAATAGTAGAGAGAGAAGAAACTCACCAAAATTGTTTTATACTCTTGCAAGGGATGATCAATGCAATTGCAAATGTCCAGGGAGAGTAAGAAACTGAGAAAGAGAGTAAATTTGAGTTACTTATGGGTAAATTGGGTTAGGTTCGGATCGAGACTGGTTGTTTCGGGTTTGAAGAAATTTGGTTTGGTTTGGTTTGGTTATTTTTTGGTTGTTAGATTCTGTTTATTTTGGCTCATAAGAACTCAACTCAATTGAATTGAATTGAGTTGAAGTAAGAGATAATTTGCGAAGGGATGAGCTGAATTGAACTGAATGAAACTGAACTGAACTGAAATTAAGCCATAAAGAAGAATGCATTACTATGTTAGTATGAAGTTCTTTGTGGATAATATCCAATTTACAACAATAAACATTTCGGGTCATGTTATATTGGTTCGCGTCAATTTAGGTTACAGGTCATGCTCGAGTCTCGAATTGGGTATGAAAGTTATTTAGGCGGGTCAATTTTAACAGATGTACATACTTCATTCAACTTCACTCTACAACTTTTTATTTTGTACACTATTCACAAATGAGCATTTAATTTCAATTTTCTCTCCATACATAAGTGAAAATATATTCATGTGAGATCTTGTTTTGTTCATATTTACTAATACATTAAAAATATCCAACTTTGATAATTTTTGCAAATATATAGCTAACGATATTTAACGCATAAAACACGCGTTGACAAACGTGAAAAAGCAAAGTGGTATAGTGGAATTGAATGGGGAAGTATAACCTGTAAAAATGATATTAACATGGAGTATATTCATGCATGGTGCAAAACTGCAAATGTTAGCTACTGAGGACTTAGGCTCTGTTTGGCGATGCGCCTGTGACGATTTGTCTCAAGGGTAGCTTTTTTGCAAAAACTTTCGTGCACTGATTTTTTTAAAGTGTTTGGCAACTACCTTTTTGACCGAAAAGGTACACAAATAAAAAGCTACCTCATGTAGCTTTTGAGAAATCAGGTACCTGATTTCTTTTTAACTACCTATTTTACCCTTATTTTTCTTTAATGTTACCAATTAAAAAAAACCTCATTCAATTCAATAGTTCTCCAAAAAAAATGACCATTGCCGTTTCACTGCACTCTCACAAGTACGAGTCGTCGATGGAAATGAAAAGCATCCGCGATAATATTGCTACTTTAATTTGGGATGCAACTTAATTAATTTCTTTTTTCTTATGTACGAGTTTAATAGAGAATTAATTTTTTATTCATAAAATACATTTTTCGATGATATATTGTTTTATTTTATTTTTTTTCGTTTTACCTAATGGTTGATATATTAATTATTGTTCTCATTTTTTTTTTAAACATGTTGGAGACTTGTACATATATATTGAAAAAATTACATTATGACTTTATTACTAATAACGCCAACGCCAATAACACAAAAATAATAGTAAAAACATAAACGATAACAATAATAAACCATGTCCTTTTACGTCATTTTGTCAAATATCGCTACCTTTTTCAAAGTTGTTTCCAAACAGTTTTAATAAAAATCGATTACCTTATCACTCTTAATTTTCAAATACCTCTTGACTACCTTTTTCGTTTTCAAATACCTTTCCAGGTTTCAGGTACCTTTTCAGGTTTCAGCTACCTTTTCAGCTAGTTTTGCCAAACAGAGCCTTAGGCTCCGTTTGACAAGACATTTCAGGTACCTGTTTTGACTGAAATAGCTTTTTTGATAAAAATTTCAGGTAGCTTATTTTTCCGAAAGTGTTTGGCAAGTAGCTTATCCAAATAAACTACCTGAAATAAAATGCTACCTAGAGTAGCATTTCACATTTCAGGTATTTGATTCTTGATAATATTACTTTTTTACCCTTTCAATTTATAATATATTAAATAAGAAAAATGATAAATACAGCCCTAAGGGCTGTATTTAAAGTGCCAAAAAAGAAATGAAAACCTTAAATCAAGCATTAATGACATCAATTTAAGCGTAATTGTGTCTTAAATTCCTAATTTAATTCCATTTTGGGAAGTAATTTAGTTCTTAAATACAGTCCTACGGGCTGTATTTATCATTACCGATTAAATAATTATGATATCCTTTTACGTTATTTACCAAAATAAGCTACATTTTTAGTTAGTTTGCCAAACAATTTTTTATATAGTCAGTCACCTTATCAGCTCCTAATTTTCAGTTACTTATCAGTTACCTTTGCAGGTTTCGGTTAGCTTTTCAATTTCCAGGTAACTTTTCAGCTTTCAGCTACCTTTTCAGTTCGTTTTACCAAACATAGCCTTAAGGAATGAATAATCATTATCTGGATATAAATCCTCTTATTTGATAGTCATTAAAGAAGTATCATCAAGGAATCGATAGGAGTGAATAATCAATATCTGGATACAAATCCTCTTATCTGATAGTCATTAAAGAAGTACGGAGTATCATTAAGGAATCGATCTATTGATTAAGACAACTAGCTGAAATTTTGGTGAAATAAGTTATTACCTCGTTAAACGAAGTCTTAATCTTCGTGTTAAAAAAAATTGTAAACATTTAATCAAGACTGGTCTATTATTATTTTTTTTTTTGGTACATATGAGGGGTGAGTCTGGAAAACTAAAAATAGCTACTACACGGAGAATGGCTACGGACTACCCAAAAATATTCTCACAAAGAATAAGACGAAGATCTAGAGGAGGCGAGTCGAACAAAGTAGGATCAGTGCGAATTTACTCCTTAATTTGTTAGCCAGTCGCTTGTCCGATTGACTCCTCTATACGAGTGCTCCAATTTGACATTCTAGCTCTCATCATTAATCAAGTATGGAATCAACAATGACACAAAAATTGAACCAACTCTAAAAGTATGGAATCAACAATCCCAAAAGTGTAGGATTTCATCACACATAATCTCCTTTTAACCAAAAAGGAACACTTTAACAACATTGCAAACTTCATCAAAACCCATAAACCAACAAATTTCAACATCCTTTTTTTTTGCTCTTCACCCAAGTTTTGCATCCAATTCTTAACCCCAATACTCTTTTCCTCAAAAGGGTTTAATAAACTTATTACTTCAAATATAATTATACTATAAAGTTCAAATCTTTTTCAATTTATGAAGGTTTACACTTCATATGATGATAACAATGGAGATAGGAATTGTGGGTTTACTTAGATTGGCATGGTTAGCTGGGATTTTACCCATTTTAATTGCTTGTTTACCATTTACTGGGTTTAATTTTATACATCATATACTCCTTGTTTCTGCTGGTCGTGGCAAAATCACCCAATCTTCTTCTCGTTTTAGTGTAATTATTCTCTCTCTCTCTCTCTCTCTTTTCTTATATGATTTCTGTTAACATTGGCATGTTTGACTTTCTATAGTTTTTTTTTTTTGTTTGTTGTAAAATCGAGGTGTCCATTGTCGACAACAGTGAGTAATCCCTTGCCGCTGGTGCTTTTATTAGTTGATGATATATGCAAGTGCTTTAAAAGTATATGTCTTTACTCTTTAATCATAGAATTGTGGCAGATGGTAATATAATTCAGGATATGATCATAAATTTTTGGTTGGTATCCAGTTTAATGCAGTTCTCGACATAATTTTCATCATGGGTCATTCAGAAACATCCTCTTTGGCTGCGTACATCCGACTCCCCCTTACCCCGTAATTTGCAGGAGCCAATCCATTGGCCATTGGGGCACTGGGGTATTGTTGTAGTTGTATTTAGTTTAATGCTGTTAGTTTTGTTTGAAGGTATATAAAGATTGTTTCTTTGATAGCTTTAGTGGTGCAGCACAGTGTACAGTGCATCCCTAGGTACTGTATGGGTGGAAATTTGAATTAGTACATGTTTGTTTGCTTATTCAGTTTATTAGAGTAATCAAATATCGTGAAGTAACTGTCATTTGATGCAATTCTCGATGCAATTCTCTTTTCGGGTCATAGGAATCGCATTTAAGCCTGCATACACCAAACTTCCCGGTACCTTGTCGACAACAGTGAGTAATCCCTTGCCGCTAGTGCTTTTATTAGTTGATGATATATGCAACTATGCAAGTGCTTTAAAAGTATATGTCTTTACTCTTTAATCATAGAAATGTGGCAGATGGTAATATAATTCAGGATATGATCATAAATGTTTGGTTGGTATCTAGTTTAATGCAGTTCTCGACATAATTTTCATCATGGGTCATTCAAAAACATCCTCTTTGGCTGCGTACATCCGACTCCCCCTTACCCCGTAATTTGCAGGAGCCAATCCATTGGGGCACTGGGGTATTGTTGTAGTTGTATTTAGTTTAATGCTGTTAGTTTTGTTTGAAGGTATATAAAGATTGTTTCTTTGATAGCTTTAGTGGTGCAGCACAGTGTACAGTACATCCCTATTCCCTAGGTACTGTATAGGTGGAAATTTGAATTAAGACATGTTTGTTTGCTTATTTAGTTTATTAGAGTAATCAAATATCGTGGAGTAACTGTCATTTGATGCAATTCTCGATGCAATTCTCTTTTCGGGTCATTTAGGAACCACATTTAAGCCTGCATACACCAAACTTCCCTTACCTCGTTATTTACATGGCTCTTGAGGCATTTGGTTGGTTATGATCATTGAAGTAAAGGATACAACTTAGATCATTGGAGTCTAGTTTTCAATCAATGAGCATAAAGCGAGATACTAAAATGAATCTGGATTGTATCTTGCTGTATTTGATACGAAGTATGTAGTTTAAGTATCTGCTTTAAGCTGATATGCTATTATGTATTGCAGAAGCTCACTGTCCCTCAGAAATGTTTCTCTCATTTCTACGTGTGGGCTGTGTTGTGGACGTCGTTGTTGCTTCTCACAACTTGGGCATATGCCCATAAGCTGGGATCTTTGGTTTTTGAGTCAACATCTTATTCAGGCATTACCGGCTTTTTGATCGGAGGTTCAAATATTTTCTCTATTGAAAACCCACTTGCCACCTCACCAGAGCACAACTACAATGTTTGGCGATCAGTATTGCTTCTTCTGTTGATGGAGATTCAAGTTATCTGGCGCCTGTACGAGTCTCTATATGTGTTTACCTACAGCAGTACAGCTCGCATGCATGTCTTTGGATATTTGACGGGTCTCTTGTAAGTTCATAAATGTTTAATTTAGAATTTCTGAATGTCAATGCTCATACCGTATAATTTGCGACGTTTATGTGCTTGCATCCTTTTTAACATTTTGCCAACCCCATTGAAATATGAAAATCTATTCTGTGTACAGCTTAACGCGGGATTCTTTCCGCTTTATTCAGTGTTGACTTGCCCTTACACATTTGATCTTTCTGAGCTAGCTTTTATACAGCGGCACCATTGTCTCTTTGCTGTGACGTTGCGCCAGAGGTATTCACATATGCGGAAAATTTACTTGCTGAGTTCATTGTGAAAGGAAAGAGCCACATGCCGCATTCTGACTTTCAATTGATGGAGTATCTCGGTCCTCTTGTGAAGCTTGGTTGGTGTCAGTGGGTTGGAGTGGTAATCTTCTTCTGGGGTTGGCTTCATCAACGCCGCTGTCATATTATTCTGGTGAGTTTATTTTGCACATATATAAGTTTTTGTGAATTGAGAAGTTTAAGCGCGATCACTAATGTGGAGTATATCTAATCTAAGTAGGGAAATCTACGGGAAGTGAAGGAACAAGCTGATGATTACCAAATTCCTCATGGGGACTGGTTTGAAATGGTATCTTCACCACATTATTTTGCCGAAATGGTAAATCTCTCCTTGCTACCCCGAACCCACCCATCAATCAAGGAAATCAAGTTTAGCTCAGTCAAAATTCAGCTCAGCTCGAGACTTGAATGAGATGAGCAAACTCGTAAGAGTTTTAGTTCGAGCTCGACTCAGCCTAACTTAGGTTTGATAGCTCGCCAACAGTAATTCAGCTTATCAAAATTTTGAACTGTACCTGAATTTTCATACATTTTATGTAAGCCTTAATGATAAGTAACTAACTGTTGATACATTTAATCATAAAGGTTATATATGCTGGTCTTCTTGTTGCAAGCGGAGGCCTAGACCTGACTGTATGGTTATTGTTTGCATTTGTGGTACGTCTCTTTATTTTTGATAAATGATGCGACAATGAATACTTTGGAGCATATTTATGGTCCTTATCCCTTGCTGAGAAATCTTATTGATGATTTGTGGCAGGTTACAAATCTTACGTTTGCAGCAATGGAAACACACAGATGGTATCACCGGAAATTTGACAATTACCCCTGCAACCGTTACGCTGTAATTCCATTTATGTATTGATAGTTAAGTCACATATAAATAACTTCGCTCAATCGCTCATGTAATCCTCTTTGCAAGTGTTCTCGGATCATCTCATTAGTAACCTCTTTGTCTATATTGCATAATTAAAATAAATGTATTCTTTTTTTAGGGTGCATAAAATCATCTGACTGAAACCAGCCTTATGTCATCTGGCTCATGTTCGGGTCAGCTATCGAGCTCTTCTGGGTAATGTTCAGGTCATTTACTGTTTGCTATTAAGTTCTTGTTTCAGTTACGGAAGAGTCTTTGTTTAGTCTGGCGGTTATAGATTAGTCAATTTTTTTTAGCTCTACTTTGGGGCTTTGGGCTATTATTTTCCGGTTAAATTCAGGTATTGCTGCTATTCAGAACGGGATAATTTCAGCGTGTCTAACAACACCTAGCCTTCGATGCAAGATCATGTTAATAGAAGAGAATACAGAAAATATACACAATGCAGAAGTTTCGGGTTGGTAGAAATGACATTCAAGCATAAAAATCTATTCCCCAGAACTTGGCTGATTGTTGATTGGTCCTGTACTTGCGATCGATGCTCTGAATCTGTTCCATGTCTTCCTTTTTCAGTTCAAAGTCGAAAACTTTGATGTTCTCCTTCAGTCTTTCTATCTTGGATGTCTTTGGTATGACAACAGTGTTGCGCTGGACACCCCACCGAAGAACAATCTGGGCCACAGTTCTCTTGTACTTCTTTGCAAGGCCCTGATTTACGGCATCACAGAGAAAGAAATGGGTCAGAACTCAGAAGCAGACTCGAAAAAACAGTATTGGACTCGAAAAATGGTTTTGAAATTGCTGATACTAGTACAGTACCTTAAGAACAGGATCATCCAAGCAAGAAACCGTCCCAAACCTTTCGCTGTTAGCAGCAGCGCCTCCTAAAGGGGTGTGAGCAGTGACAACGATAGAATGCTTCTGACAGAATTTCACCAAAGATTCGCGCTGGAAATAGGGATGTGTCTCGATCTGGCTCACTGCAGGCTTTATCTTGGCGTACGCTAAACAATCTCTCGTCAAAAAGATGTCGTAGTTGCTGCATGTATTTATCAGAAACAACTTGACAAGTTAAAGACATTGTATGTATGTACATTTTGAATGGAGATTAGATGAAGCTGTCAAGGATCTGTTACCCGATACCAATGCTCCGTACTAAGCCCAAGGAAACAAGCTCTTCCATGGCGTGCCAGACGGTTTCCAAGGATATGGTTGTGTCTATCTCCAGCACACCATCCTCATCCAAGGTACTTGCAGTGGTTCCAACTCCTGTTAGAAAACCAACGTAAAAGTTAAAACAAACCTCTGCTCTATTCGGGGTGCACGTCCCTTAGGGTGTGTTTGGATAGTAAAAGTGGAGGGAAAGGGAGGGGAGGGAGAAGGAGGGAAGAGAAAGGGATGGAAGGGAAGGGGAGGGAGAATGGAGGAGGTCATTTTCCTTCCAAATCTTGTCTTTGTTGGAGAGGAAATAATTTGGCTTGGAGGGGGGAAGTGGAGGGATTCATTTTCCCTCCCCTCAAAATCCCTTCACCTCCATTTTGCTAACCAAACAAAGGATTTATCATCCCTTCCTTTCCCTCCCCTCTCTTTCTCTCCAAATCCTCCTATCCAAACAGACCCTAAAGTGGAGAGAAAGGGAGGGGAGGGGGAAGGAGGGAAGGGGAAGGAAGAGAAGGGAAGGGGAGGGGGAATGAAGTGTGGTTGTTTGGATACAATTTCCCTCCAAATCTTGCCTATTGTGGAGAGATTTTGATTATGCTTGGAGGAGGGAAATTGGATCCCTCCAAATCTCTCCCCCTCCATTTCCCTCCACCCTCATTTGCTATCCAAATAAGGGATTTTAAATCCCCCACTCTCCCTTCCTTTCTTTTCCCTCCAAATACCTCAATCCAAACACACCCTTAAAGTCGACAGTGCTGAAGCATGGACCTGTATGTTTTGTAGCCACCGGAAAGTGAACCAGGTACAAATCCAGATAGTCGAGCCGAAGTTTCTTTAAACTATCTTTGCAGGCTTCAAGAACATTTCCATGGTCTGAGTTCCACAACTGTAACAAAAGTCATACATAATTACATCCTCGAGCTGGGGCGAGCACCCCTACTAACCCTACCGTAACTCCACTATTGTGAGAGATTTTAACTTAAGATCGTATTCAGGAACACCTACTTAAGGTGAATGAATATACTTACTTTAGTTGTTATGAAAAGGTCCTCTCTTTGAACAAGTCCACACTCAAATGCTTCCTCAAATGCTTCCCCAACCTCAGCTTCACTTTGGTAATTAGCTGCAAACAATATTCAATATTCAATATTCAATATTCAATATTACCAATAAATTTATGCAAAACCATACAAATTTTAAAGGGTCGGGTTTGATTACACGGCACACTCGTATCTACGTGGTACCCCTCGTTTTATACAACCAAGTGATAACCTCAGGGCGACTCTTTATTCTAGTGCTCGTTCTAATGCTTGCCTTAGATAGTCTTCTCAATCCTGCTGATGTATGTGAAAGTGTTCGCCTTATGCTTCTATAGTTTTTTCAAACCTTAGTTAATATTATTTTCTTTATTTACTTACTTTCAGATTTAAAATAATTATCTTAAGATAATAAGATCCTATCATATAGGTAACATTATATTTAATTAAGATTTTCTTTAATTATTGTTTTATTATATATGTATGAAGTTTGATATCGATTATTGAACAACACTCAACATCAGTTGTACGTCTAATGTCTATTTCTCAAAAACTCGAGTGTGTATGTAAACTATAAACATCACTCAACATTAGCGGCGGATCTACTAAGGTCATTTTGGGGGGCGCAGACACCGGAAACAGATTTTTTTTTTACATATTTTGTCTAATTTACAGGCTAAAAAAATAAATTTATAACTTTTTTTATGTGTATATAGATTTTAAATTTTAATCCGGACCCTGAAAAGAAATTTTTCTGTATTCGCTATTGCTCAACATCACTTAAATCGTACAATATATAAACATCCCTCAACATCACTTAAATCATACAATATATACAGAGTAGCTAACTACTTAACATGACGATAAAAATGAAATATAAATCGAATAATCGATAAATAAACAAATTAAAAGCGGGAAAAAAAATTATACCGGCACAATCAAAGTGACGATATCCAAGTTTAATAGCAGAAATAATATTATTTTTGATATCTTTCTTGTTCATACGCCATACTCCAAGGGGTTGTTTGGTTGCCCACTAAATTACACAGGAACTTTAATTCATGTGAATTGCAAAATGGGTAGGTTGTTTGGTTACCCCAATTCACATGAATTGGAACTTCCCATGAATTCCAATTCCTCCATAATGGAGGAAGTTGCTTACCTAGATCCCCCTAGGTAAGTGGGAATGCCTACATGAATTACAATGCCTACATGTAACCAAACAACATTTTCTAATTCACATGAATTCTAAATTCATGTGATATGACACTTCCTAGGCATTGTAAGTTCCCGTATGTAACCAAACGACTCCCAAGTCCCATTACTGGCATTGCATACCCATTGTTTAGTTTTATTGTTGTCATACTTCAAAATATGATTATGAAATATGAAATTTTTAGTACATAGTATGAAGTTACACAAGGGTTTAATTTATACACAAAATTTTTGGAAAGATGATTTTTCACCAAGTTATTGAGAGACCAATTTATCGCATTCTTTTATGTATATTTTCGTACCCGTTTTATTATTAATCGTGACTCAAAATATTTATTTCATTTTGTACATATTTTCATAACAACCGTACATATTTTATTATATATTATATTTTTATTAATATCTTATTTTATTATATACAATACGTATTTAATTTATTTTTTTCCGTGCCAATTTTCCATCAACTTGTAACTGGTCACCTATTTGTTTATTTTATAAGTGGCAATCATGGAGCACTTCATTAGAGAGGATACAAAAAAAAGTGGTTGAAAATGATGAAATTATTTATTTTTGTACCCACCCAAGATTTTATTTCTATAAAAAAAGCCATAAATTATGTTGCTTGTTTTTGGAATGCAAATATGACTAATTTGGAAGCAGTTAGTGTTGCCGAAGACGGGTTGGAGCAAGTGACGGATAATGTCACTCACAAAACAGATATGGGGGACAAGGTGGAGGCACCCCCATGTGCTTCCCTCTCTCCTCTATTTGGGTCATTTGTGAGAGGAAATGGTATCCGTCACTCCAAAATAACGGATACGTGCCGTCTTCAATGAGATTTTGTGATTTGGAAGTATGTGTCCATGTATTGTCGGTCATTGGTGGGTGATTGCAAACACCATAACTCCATAAGGGTCGTTTGATTGCTGATAGGAAGTTGCATTGTCTAGGAAGCGATAAATTGCATGATTTTAGAATCCTATCTTTATTAATTTAGGAGCATTTACTGAATGGAGAGAGAGTCACGTCATATATACAACATTTTTTTTTTTTGGAAATTCAGTTTTTGGTGGGTCCCACTGGTGTGCAAAAGAATTTATTTCTTAAAAATGTCCAGTCAATACAAAAAAGCTACAATATCTGGCTTAGAGATAATTTTATGAAATAATTATATAAAATCGGAATGAATAAATTAATTACATATAATCGGAATGAATTACATAATTAATAATAAAAGTACATAATTACAAATGGGAATGCAAAAAAAAAAAATATATTCATCAAAAAACATTCATTCCGACCCAAATACATACCCGTGCAATTTTGCACGGGTTTAAAACTAGTTTATGTGAATTAAGAAATGTTGTTCGGTTGTATAAAGGAAATGCAATTTATGTAGACATTTTCATTTATCTAGGAGGATCTAAGTAAGCAACTTCCTCCATTATAGAGGAATTATAGTTCTAAGGTAATTCTATTTCATGTGAATTGGGGTAACCAAATAAGTTACCCATTTTGCAATTCACATGAATTGGAATTCCTGTGTTATTTAATGGATAACCAAACTCCGAAGAAACGCTCGCATAGATAAGACTAAGGGTGGGCAAAATCTGGTTCGGATCGAAAAAATGGATCACTCCACACCGAAATCTACCGGACGGGAACCAGAATTAAAAAATCTGGTCCAGTCTCTGGTCCACCATTTTCTAAGATTCCGGTTTCCGGTCCGAACCGGTTTAGATCGGAAAGAACTGATTTAATGTTTTTTTTCCTTGAAAATATATTATCTTCCTGTCCAACCGGTCCGATCCAGTTTGGACCAGAATTTGAAAAAGTGATCATATTATGTCAAATTCCGGTCCAACCGGTCTGGAATTTTTGTAATCCAGTCCCGGTCTATATTTTTTTGTCAATTCCGGTCCGGTGTGGTCTGGTTTTGGGCCGGTGCCGGGTGCCCACTTTTTCACTACTTGTTACATGAAAATATATGAGCAAGGGTAGTTTAATGAACTTAATTTAATGAACCTGAATCGAACAAGCACAAAATATGTTCAAAACTCCATGAATTAGTAACCTACCAATGTTTAGTAGCGGAGCTCCGTAAATATGCTAAGAATTTAAATCGAAGCCGTCCATAAACATTGGTCGATCTCAAACTCACAATTTCAAGTTTTTCTGGGAATTTAAATTTCAAGTTGATAAGAGTTGACATTCAAATTAATCAGGCATAATGATAAATAGTTCACTGTTGATACATTAATCGTGAAGGTCATATATGCTGGTCTTTTTATTGCTAGTGGAGGCTTGGACCCGACTGTATGGTTATTGTTTGCATTCGTGGTACGTCTCTTTATCTTTGATAAGTAAAGCGGTTATAATTTATAAATACCTAGAAGCGTATTTCTGGACGTTATCTCTTGCTGAGAAGTTTTGTGATGATTTTTGGCAGGTTACGAATCTTATGTTTGCAGCAACAGAGACGCACAGATGGTATCATCGGAAATTTGACAATTATCCCTGCAACAGATATGCTGTGATTCCATTTATGTATTGATAGTCGAGTCTCATAGCGATTAGTTTGCGCGTGTAATCCTCTTCGCAAGTGTTCTTGGAATCATATCATTTATGACTCTTTGTTTAGATCAATGGTGTAATGAAACCACTTTCAATGTCTATATTGCATAGTTACAATTTTAGAGTGCATCAACTGGGTGAAACCAACTTTTTTTTTTGTTAGGTTATTCAGAATCGGTTATTGATCATGTCCTATGTTGCGTAGCCTTAGGTTCTGTTTGGTAAAACTAACTGAAAAGGTAGCTGAAACCTGAAAAGCTACCTGAAACCTGAAAAGGTAGCTGAAATTTAAGAGCTAATAAGCTACTAAAATTTTGGTCAAATAAGCTATTTTGACCAAATAAGGTACCTGAAATGTTCTACCAAGCTCTGCGAAACAGGGCCTTAGATGAAAATCCACGGTACAAATCGTTCAAAGAGAATGCAGGAAAGGTATGCAATCCAGGTCACATGAACAAGCACAAAACATAAGCAAAAACAAGCTAGAAGCTCCATAAATTACTTCTCAATGTTCCAGGGTTCTTAAAGCTCCATAAATATGCTAGGAATTTAGTTGGAAGTCGGCCTTAAACATTCGCAGATCTAATTCACAGTTCAAGTTTTTTTTCTGGCAGTTCAATATCAAGTCGGTAGGAGTTGAGATTCAAGCATATAAATCTACTCCCCAAAACACGGCTGGTTGATTGGTCCTGTACTTGCGATCAATGCTCTTAATCAGTTCGATGTCTTCCTTTTCCAGCTCAAAGTCGAAAACTTGGACGTTCTCCTTCAATCTTTCTATCTTGGATGTCTTTGGTATGACAATAGTGTTGCGCTGGATGCCCCACCGAAGAACAACTTGGGCCACGGTTCTCTTGTACTTCTCTGCAAGGCCCTGATTGACGACATCAGAAAGAAAGAAATAGGGTCAGAACTCAGAAGTAGCCGAGGCAAAAATCATTTGACAAGAAAGACCCGATATGAGACCTGAGCAAACTAAGCCAAAAATGATCGGAAACTATAATTGAACTGATGCGGCCCGTAAGACCTTTATTAGACTCGATATTGACCTGACCCTAAACCAACTGTCTAACATAACCAGAAATAGCCCCACTCAGGCTCAAACATTCAAGTTGTACTCTAATTTACCGACTCGACCCAAAGTGCATAAAAAACCCGAATATGTGCCAGTACAAGCGTACATGGCTCGACTGACATGTTTTCTAGTTCTAGTACTTAAAGCATGGAACCGAACGAGTTAGAAAGAAATCAACATATTCAGGCATGCACAGATAAATTATGTAATAAGATGACATACATACATTCATGAACTTTCTTTCAACTAAAAAAGACAATGGTTTTCGAATTGCTGGCATGAGTACCTTAAGAACAGGATCATCCAAGCAAGAAACGGTCCCAAACCATTCATGGTTAGCAGCTGCCCCTCCTAAAGGAGTGTGAGCAGTGACAACAATCGAATGCTTCTGACAGAATTTCACCAAAGATTCACGCTGGAAGTAGGGATGTGTTTCAATCTGGTTAACAGCAGGCTTTATCTTCGAATACGCTAAACAATCTCTGGTCAAAAAGATGTCGTAGTTGCTGCAAGTAGTTTTCACAAATAACGTGAGAAGTAAAAGACATGGTCTGACCATAAAAGGGCATTGGATGATAATTGATACAAGCCATTTCACACACAAATCCCCAATATGTATCAACTACCAAACACAAAAAAGAGGATATATAAGCATCATATTAGCAAAAGGTTATTTTTTATATACACCATCCGATTTAGTCCAAATTGAGTTGGATAGGATTGCAAGGGGAGTACAACTCCCCCTTCTGAGTTTTAATAATAATGCGTTCATATGAAATTGAACTTGAGACCTTTGATTAAGCTAGTATAATCCTTAACAGTTAATCTAAGTGCTCAAGGGTTCATATGAACAAAACTAATGCGTCTTTTAAACAAGTAGGTAGATCAAGCAAGCTTGAAAGCCGAATCAATATCGATACTTACGTAAATACTACTCCCTCCGTCCCGGTCATTTGTTGTCCTTTGGTTTTGGCACAAAGACCAAGAAAAGAGGAGAGAGCCAATTACTAAATGGCATGTGGATCAAATTGAGTGTGAATGACCAAATTGTTCATCAAATGCATTCCTAATATAGAAAGGACAACAAATGACTGAGACACCTCAAAATGGAAAAGGACAACAAATGATCGAGACGGAGGGAGTAAATAGTTATGGACCCTTGAGCACATTCAAACATCTAAAGCTCATCTGCATAGTTGTGTACGTTTGAAAGAAGATTAGATGTGGCTGTTAGGTTCTACCTGATACCGATACTTCGAACTAAGCCCATTGAAACAAGCTCTTCCATGGCATGCCAAGTGGTTTCCAAGGATATGGTTGTGTCGATCTCCAGCACACCATCGGCATCCAAGGCACTTCCAGTGGTTCCAACTCCTGTTAGAAAACAGAGGAAAAAACTTAAAGGTCTATTGCTTTAACTCACCTGAAGTGACAGACGCAGCACAGTGTCGAAATCTTCTTCACAATCGTATGCTGTCTATATTGTTCAAAGTTTGAAACTTTCACTTCACATAGTCACCAATGTTAGAGTAATGCATCCTTTCATCTTATACTTATCCATATTCAAGTACTGCCTTTACATACTAGTCCGAGCCTTTCCGACAATGTTGATGCATGGACCCTAGTAGCCAGCATCAACACGGTGAACCCAAAGAATCAAGACTTCAAACAATTACCTGTATGTTTTGTAGCCACGGGGAAGTGAACCAGGTACAAATCCAGATAGTCAAGGCGAAGTTTCTTTAAACTGTCTTTGCAGGCTTCAAGAACATGTCCATGGTCTGAGTTCCACAGCTGTAAGAAAGTCATGTATCATCTATTAATATACCAGACATGCCAGCCCATTATCCGTAATATTACCAAAAATAGCAGAAATACTCAACTCCGTGTCTCCGTCCACCCCATTTACATTTTACTTATTTCCTCTTTGGTCTATCCCAAACAAATGTCGCATTTCTTATCTAGTTGGAAAATGAGCTTATACTATCCCAGTAAAGTAATCATAGCGGCAAGGTTAGTGTTATATATGTACAAGTAAAGGTTTCAGTCAAGGGGTGAATAATGGTATTTCATTACTAAAATATGACTTCTAGTCAAATGAGAACAATATAAATGAGATGGACCGACAGAGTATATGAGAAGGTCTAGTTTGTGAGACTAACGCAGTAAGACATAAACTCTATGATTAAATGAGGAACACAGAAAAGACTTGGGTATTTATCATATCTGCAAGACTCAGACGGTTTCATACAAGCCTCACTTCAAAATAGAAGCATTGTCATCCTAGAGCATGAATGTACTTGCCTTGGTAGTTATAAAAAGGTCATCCCTTTTAACAAGTCCAGACTGAAATGCTTCCTCAAGTGCCTCCCCGACCTCAGCTTCATTTTGGTAGTCGGCTGCAAACAGTAGTCACCGCGATCAACCCAACGTCACAAGTCACAAACTCACAACCATACTATCAAAGCTTCAATTAAAGTTTCAACTAACGTAAGGTGGACTGAACAGAAGCTAGCATAAGAGTAGTTTACTCATTCTTATCGGAATCATAGAGAAAACAAAGATATTAAGCATAAAGCCATAAATCACAAACAAGATTTCTTTAACCGCCATTCATTTTTCATGGAAATGTACCCTAGTAATTCACAGGAAGCTCCCAAACTACTCCATAACAATAACATATACTCCCTCCCGCCGTATCAATCATTTGTTTACCCTTTTTTATTCTGAGTGAGGAGTACTTTCATCAAAGGTAAACAAATGATTGAGACGGAGGGAGTAGCAGTCCATCTACTTCACATAATCACATTCGACCATCTCTTATCTTTCACTTATGTCTCAAAAATCCAATCTTTTTCGTCTCAATCATTTGTTTACGTTTTTTTATTCTTCGTGAGGGGTACTTTCATCAAAGGTAAACAAATGATTGGGACGGAGGGAGTAGCAGTCCATCTACTTCACATAATCACATTTGACCATTTCTTATCTTTCACTTATGTCTCAAAAATCCAATCTTTTCCGTCTCAATCATTTGTTTACGTTTTTTATTCTTCGTGAGTAGTACTTTCATCAAACCTAAACAAATGATTGGGACGGAGGGAGTAGCAGTCCATCTACTTCACATAATCACATTTGACCATTTCTTATCTTTCACTTATGTCTCAAAAATCCAATCTTTTCTGTCTCAATCATTTGTTTACGTTTTTTTATTCTTCGTGAGGAGTACTTTAATCAAAGGTAAACAAATGATTGACGAGGAGAAATGTAGATCCATCTACTTCACATAATCACATTTGACCATTTCTTATCTTTCACTTATGTCTCAAAAATCCAATCTTTTCCGTCTCAATCATTTGTTTACGTTTTTTATTCTTCGTGAGGTACTTTCATCAAAGTAAAACAAACGAATGATTGGGACGAAGAAATAGCATCCATCTACTTCACATAATCACATTTGATCATTTCTTATCTTTCACTTATGTCTCAAAAATCCAATCTTTTCCGTCTCAATCATTTATTTACGTTTTTTTATTCTTCGTGAGGGGTACTTTCATCAAAGGTAAACAAATGATTGGGACGGAGGCATCTACTTAACATAAACACATACGACCATTTCTTATCTTTCACTTATGTCTCAAAAATCCAATCTTTTCCGTCTCAATCATTTGTTTATCTTCGATTAAACTACTACTCACCGCAAATAAAAAAAAAAGAAACAAATAATCAGGACGGAGGGAGTAATACTAAATATTATCAAGTGGGCATTTGATGGGTATTTCAATACAATCACAACAACAACAACATTACCCCAGTGTCTCAAGTGCTCTCATAAATTGCGGGTTTTTCGATATGATGAACAAAGTAAAATATAAATCAATAAACAACCAAATTAAGCAAGAAAAAAAGAAAAGAAAGTATACCAGCACAGTCAAAATGACGATATCCAAGTTTAATTGAAGAAAATATGAGATCTTTGATGTCTTTCTTGTCCATACGCCATACTCCAAGCCCAATTATTGGCATTTCGTGACCATTGTTCAGTTTTATTGTTGTCATTTCTTAGAAAATCGGAGTTTGAATAATAAGGGTTTAATTAATTTGTGAGATCGTGGAATTGATTACTTCACTGAGATGAAGTAGAGAATAGGGAATATAAGTGTGGCTGTAAATGGTGCACTCAAATTATGGTACACTGTAACTGTACTTCCGTAGTGCATATGAATTATGACCCGTTTATGGATCGAAACTTTCTAAACTTAAGTCTAAAATTAAACTAAAGTGACAATAATAGAAGGTAATATGTCGAGTCGTGTCGGTGTAGGGCTAGTAAAATTGGGACTGAGCATGACCCAGTTAGGTTATGGTTAGGGCGGGCTCGTGTAAATTTTTTCTAACAAAGTGAACGGGTTTGACCTAGGGCCTTGCCAAGGGGAGAGTGACATTGACCTGGCGGTAGGAAGGGTTGCGCACTTGTGCCATGTTGTGTGGTGAGGTAGCCGGGTAAAAATTGGCCCAATGTGATGGGGTGGGCCGAGTTGGGTCACCACATTGGCCACCTTAAGATAGATAATCAAATTATCTATCAAAAATATTCGCAGTATACAACAACGTAATTGCTACATCTTACACGCACCTTTACTTAATCCTACCCATTTTGTCAACTTTTTCCACAATTATCCTTCCTTTTTTAAAAAAAAAAAGGTTATCTTTTCTCCTCTTTCAAAACCTAATTTAGATGGCAATTAAACAAGATAATTACTTCATTTTGTTGATTAGAATATAAAAAATTTGATCGAATGTTTTGTGAATTGGATTTATACACTTTTTGAGTCAAATATGGAGTAATTGATGAACTCCTCCATGGATTGAATTTATCAACTTTATGTTTCAATCTGGTTTGCTCACGGGTGGGGTGCCAGCAGGGCGGAGATGTCGTGTCAGGGTTGGGCGCCGGCATGAGTGGGTGACCAGGAAACGCGGTGTTGTGGCGGTTGAAGGGTTGTCGGTAGGGCAGCGATATGTGGCAAAGGTGAATAGGCAAAGGAGAGGATGTGGGATGGAGCGGCGCCGCGACAGTCTGGTAGGGCGTGCGGTAGTGGAAGGGTGAAGGTGGGGCGGTCCAGGCAGTCTGGTGGTGGGTGAAGGGCGACTTGTAGGGTTTGTTTGGCGGTTGACATGGTTTTTGTGTGTGTTGTGTATGAAAAAAGTAGAGAGAGATGTGAGAAGGGTTTAGAGTTGAACTTAAAAAAAATTGAGAGGAGTAATGTCGGAACAAGTCCAAAATTTGTGTAGGATTAACTAATTTTCGTGTTGGACACCGAGAAATTACCCAATAACTATAAACAAATGAATAGTCAAATGAATAGTACTAAGGCGCAGCGCTTTACTTCATGCACTCGCCTTTGTCAAACTCGGAAAAAACTTGTAAGTACAAGTTGTTTGGGTAATTCGGTCGGGTTATTTCAGATCAAGTCATTTTCGGGTCAATAGTTATTGAGTAATTTATCTGGTCGGTTCATTTTTGGGTCAGGTTAATCCGGTTCTGGTCATTCTGGACCGTTTAGGTTGCTTCAGGTCAACATTTGCTTAAAATAAATCATTTCGGGTCACTTCAAGTCGTGTAATTTCGGGGACAGGTCACTTTCGGGTTAGGTCAGCTTGGGTCAAATTCGGTTTACACTTTTCGAGTCACTTCATCGAATCGGGTTATTCAAATTAGGCTAGTTTTACCAAGTTTAACTACAACCTACAAAAAAAATCCAACAAATAATTACCGTAAATCCAATCATATGACGGGCATATCCGTCGCAATCATATTTCACTTCTTTAAACAAAAAAATTTCTGATTAGGAGTTTGAGGAGAAATAGTAAACAGAAGATAGGTCCACGTATATGATTTTAGCATAAGTTAATCAACAAATTTCTGATCTCTTCCAAACACCTCACAATCTCAAATTTCATCAACCCTTTCCTCATCTCATCTCTCTCTAAATCCCCAGATCCGATCAAACCAAGAAAAACCATGTCTTCTGTCTTCAATGGTGATGAAACGGCACCGTTTTTTGGTTTCCTTGGTGCTGCTGCTGCTCTCATTTTCTCCTGTAAGTTGATCATAGCTCAAACTTTGATCTTATTTCATCATAAATTCATGTTAAAATCCTCAATCTAATACAATTTGGGATAATTTTTTGATTATTTATGATTGTTTCAGTAAAAGTTTTGATCTTTACCATAGTTTTAGCTTAAAGTATGGATCTTTAGTATAATTTGATGATATTATGATCTGGGTATCTGTTGTTTAGATGAAATTATGTGTTTTTGTTTGGTAAGTGTATTAGGGCAGCTTATGGAACAGCATATTTTTGATCTTTACCATGTTTTTACCTTTAAGTTTGTATCTTTAGTACTTCCTTTGTATAGATGAGGGGTATTTTAATCGAAGGTAAACAAATGATTGAGGGGTATTTTAATTGAAGTTAAACAAATGATTGAGACGGAGTATGTTGTTTTTATTAAATGTAGGGATATTCTCTGTGTACCCTCAACTTTTTCATTTTCTAAGATGTATCCTCTTTTCTTGCAAAAAAAACTTTTGACGGTCAAAATTCTTGGCTACAAGTTCAGAATACGATACTTTTTTTTTTTCAAATTTACCGTCTTTAAGAGGTCTTCAGTTTGAAAAAGAATTCACCGACGTCTCAACTTGTAGTCGGGATTTATGGTCGGTCAAAGTTTATTCTTTTAAAAAGGTTTGACCAACCATAACTTCCGGCTACGAGTTCAAAAAGCGGTGATTTTTTTTTCAAATTCATGGCCTTGACGAGATAATTGGTTTGAAAAAAAAAATTACCGTTTTCTGAACCCGTAAGGGCCGTAACAAAGAATTATTGTTGGTCAAAGTTTTTTTTGTAAAAAATGAGGGGTAAACCTTAGAAAACGAAAAAGTTCACGGGTACACGAGAGAATATCCATCTAATGTATTAGGGAAGCTTATGGAACAGCAAATTTCTGATCTTTACCATGATTTCACCTTAGTACTCCCTCCGTGGCTTCGTCCCAATCATATTAAAATACGGCTCACAAAGAATAAAGAAGGTCAACAAATAATTGGGACGGAGGGAGTATAATTTAATGGTTTATTGATCTGGTTATGTGCTGTTTTATATGAAATTTTGTGTTTTTCTGGTTGGTAAATGTATGAGGGCAACTTATGGAACAGAAAAGTTTCGATATTTACCATGATTTCACCAGAAAGTTTAGATCTTTAGTAAAATTTGATGATATTATGATCGGGGTATGTTTTGTTTTACATGGAATTTCTGTTTGTTGTTGTAAAGGTATGGGGGCAGCTTATGGAACAGCAAAGAGTGGTGTAGGAGTTGCATCAATGGGAGTGATGAGACCTGAATTGGTTATGAAGTCGATTGTTCCAGTTGTTATGGCTGGAGTTTTGGGTATTTATGGTCTTATTATAGCAGTTATCATCTCAACAGGAATTAATCCAAAGGCCAAGTCTTACTATTTATTTGATGGATATGCTCACCTTTCATCTGGTATTGCTTGTGGTCTTTCGGGTTTGGCTGCTGGTATGGCTATTGGTGTTGTTGGTGATGCTGGTGTTAGGTAATATTCGTTGACTTTTTTTTGATGTTTTTACTTGTGTATTGATCTAGTTTTTGATCCGGATGTTTGTGTGTTTGGGTTATTTACAAAAGATGTGTTGATCTGTGACGTTAAAGTTTAGGTGATGTTTTGGACAATCTGTCTTTTTTGCTGTTAATTCTGGTCCTTATGTGATTGTGAGATGTAGGTTGGTTTGTTTAGGGGTTTGGTAATTGTATCGACGTGTTGGATAGGATCTGGTTCTGTTGTAGACATTGCAGTGATTACGATCATTTTTTGATTTTGAGGTCAAATGTTTTCAGATTGAGGCTCAGTCAATGATTTTAGAACGTCTAGGCCCCAGGGTGCTCAATCTTCTCATCTTCTTATATTTGTATATTTAGTAGTTAGTTACGAATATGATGAGTTGATGATCAATGCCACATTGTAGTGTCTTGTTTTTATCATTTAGATTGTTGATTCTTATGTAATCGGTGTACTCTTGGCAATGACTACTTAGGGGTTTGAGTATTTGTAGTACGTTCGGACTTTTCTAGATACCGTTGTTGAGAAAGGAGTTTGTGGTTTGATTTCCAATTATCAGCTGCAATGCTCACCTTTTACGAGCTAACCAATGCTGACATGCTGGAATTCCATCATGTGAAATATTTGCTGCATACATCTTTGTCAGCTCCAAATCTATGGTCTTATTTGTGGTGCATTTATCTGGATATTCATGTGCACAACCGTGCATTTTTCTTTTTGTTAATGTTGTGCACTTGAAGAAAGCTTCATGGCACTCTTTCCATCGATCCATATGACATTATGACTGAGTGCATCATGTAACATCTAAGATAGAAGTTGCTATTTTAGTTGGCATTGTTAAGGTAATTACCCTTACTTTCTAGTAGGGTTTGTGTTTTCGTATATGTTATTTACTTGAAGATTATACTCCCTATGTCGATGCTGATGTAGATATATCATCTTTCTCAATGTTGGATTCTTATATATCTTATAATCTAAATATTGCACAATTTGATATTCCCGTGAATCCGTGATTGTTATTTGGCTGTCTTTTATTTTCTTGTAAATTTCTAAATGATATATAACCGCATTGGAATAGTTAGTGCTATCTCAATTAGAAGAAGTTTATAAACTTCTTGCAAAGGTAAATGACATTAGCTTGGTAGATTGTTCCACGCCATGAATTACAAGCCTTATAATGTGTAGGGAGTATTTAAGACACCGTATAATGTGTATTTTTTCGTTATGTGACCATGGTACGGTGGTGCCTCACGCCTCATATCACAAATTCGTGTACAAGCTGCAAATGGGATATTTGTTCATTTGTATGGCAGTATAGTATCAAACTCTAATTTGACTTTCGTTTTGGGCAGGGCTAACGCACAACAACCAAAGCTTTTTGTTGGAATGATTCTTATTCTCATCTTTGCTGAAGCCCTCGCTCTGTACGGTCTCATTGTCGGGATCATCTTGTCTTCTCGCGCTGGACAGTCAAGAGCCGATTAAGTACAGTCAAGCATTATTGCTCAGTCAGCTTGTATTGATGCACGCGGAACAAAATCTAAATCGTCTCCCTCTATTCTTGCTTTCTTCTTCGTTTTTTCCCTCCCGGTGAAGGGTAGAGAAACCCTGGTTTATATTGTTAGGTTATGTGTGCTGAGAACTATACTCAATTGTTTTGTTAAAATACATTATGGTCGGAAATTTAATTTAATGCTCTAATGCTACTCGTAGCATTAGACTCGTAAAGAATAAATGTTTTGGAAGTTGCTATGCTTCAAATCATTATTATCATACTTTGGAATGTGATGCAATAATGGACAATAACTTGCTACCGATTCTGCGTCTTGGCTTTTGTATCATGAACTATGCTCTATGCATCAATTATCGATGATTTTTTTTTTTTTGGTTAGACTAGTTTGGGTTTGAGCTCATTCGAGCTAGGTCATGGAGATCAGGAGGTGGCTACCTCTAGGCACCCCCTCATCATGATTCAAATAGAGTAGTTTTTAAGATGGTGCAATGTGGCTCTAAAGACGAAAGTAGACTCGGTTGGCCTACAAATGGCTAACTTATTGCTAAAGTTATCGAGGTGCAGGGTAAATTATCGACTTGGTCATCTAGTCTTCATTAACGCCATCGCCCATTTAGGGATGTCATTCAATGCATGACTCGCATGTGAAATTAATTTTTTTTTTATTTTTTTATTAAGACCTCACAAGAAAAGTGAAGTGAGAAAGTAGAGTCTGATAAATAATGAATAAAATCTCAGGTGAGTCTGAATAATAAAATAATGATAAAAGTTAGTCGAAAGTTGATGTGCATTCGTGCAAAGTCTTTACCGTGACGAGAGTTTACCAATAATCTTATATTGAAGTAAGTCCCTAATTATATTATACTTCATAGTTTCATACTTCTATTATAGATTATTTAATAGATTTATATAAATAATCGATGTTCGGATTATTTTTGTAGTTAATGATCAATGTCCAGCAATAAATATCGAATAACATCGATTTAAATCACAGATTAAACTCGGATACTTGTTTTGAGTGTCAGGGGCTGAATTATTTAAACCGAGTTAATTTTACCAGGTCTGTACTACAGTCTCCTTACAAATAGGGAATACCCAAATAACCATCCAAATCCAAATCCGAATCTGAATCCGAATTCGAGACCGAATATGATAAAAGCACCACTGACCTTACGTGTCCATATATAAAACCGTGAAAATTCCTCTTGTATATAGGACTCTTCAAAATTCCCAATTTTCAATCAAAACGTTTATTATTTATTCTCTCTCAATCCACGCAACCCCAAATCCCTAATTTCGTCGCTCATAATTTCCCCAAATTTCAATCTCGAAATTCCGATTTCATTATCACTGGTATCGTACTTATGATCTCCTTACCCTAATTTAACAATTTTTTGCAATCGTCTGTTTTGTTAATTTTTCAGTAATCGTCAATCTGATGCTTAATTTAGTTTGATCTTAAGTTAATTTGTCTATTGAATTCGTTATTGTAATTCGTTGTTTGCTTGAAAGCTTAGAACTTTGTGTTTGTTGCGCAATTGTTTGAAATTTGGGAATTGTAATTTAGTTAGGGTTTTGTATGCTTAATCTTTGTTGTTGGATTGCGTTTACAGTTCGTAGAGGAAGTTCAGTCTCGTGATATCGGATTCGAAGCATTGTTGGAATCATGGTAAGTAGGTTATCAATGATTTAAGTCTCATTCATCGATTTTTTGTGTAGCTTGATCAAGAGTTTTTAAGAAATTGAGCTATAGATTGTAATTCGAATCATAGATTAGCTATGCTTGTGTTTTTATATGACAATTAGTCTTCTATGAGGCGGTTCTATGCTAATATTGTGTAAGATAGGTCCCAACTACCTAGAATATGGACCATGGATGTTTAAAGTAGTTATTAAAACGACCCCCTTTACAACGTACTTGTTTAAGGCCGTCTTACACAAGTATTCGGCTTGGATTAGTATGAGCTAAACTGTGAATTGTGATTGTATCTGTTTTTGTTCTTAGGTTCGTAGCTATGAAAGGGGTTGCTTCTTATTTAAATTGTCCATACAATCAAGTGGATATTTCATTTAAAAGGCACTAGCTTTGATGTGTTGGCTGTATAGAAATCATACGTCTAGAATATACTTTTTATTGGATGTGCTACTAGGCATGTTCCTTTCGCATTCAATGAATTTGTTAGGTGATGTTTGAAGTGTTGTCGATAATTTTGCATCACATTTTGGTCATTTTGGTGATCATACATCTAGTTGAAAGACTTGAAACCAATTTTTAATACTTGAAGTGTGCTCAGGTTGAGGCACTTGAGTTGTTATATGACGTGCTTTGAATTTTAGATCTTAAATGATGTGGCTTTTTATAAATTTGGCACGTTTACTTCTGATGCTGCAGTTTTTCAATGGATATGCGTACCATGGTGGAACATTTGAGCAATCATACCGTTGCTACCCTGCATCCTTCATTGAAAAGGTACGATGAATCTTTCCATTTGATTTGCTCTGTTAGCTAGATCTATGAATGATGCGGGTTGCGGAGGTTATCGGGCACTAGAGCTACTGGATTGTGATTGGCTGAGCTTGATATTATCTTGATTTGCATTTGAATTCTTCTTTGTTTTAATACTCCCTCCGTCCCGGTCATTTGTTTACCTTTGGTTTTGGCACAAAGACCAAGGAGAGGGGAAGGGACCATTTGTGGGTGTTGTTATTGAGTGACAAATGGACAATAAGTTATGTGGATAATCAGATTAGCCTTTAAGAATATTTCCAACATAGAAAGGTAAACAAATGAATGAGACAGCTATAAATGGAATAGGTGAACAAATGACTGGGACCGAAGGAATATAAATTTGTTGAAAAGTTTCCGACTTTTTTCACGATTACTTTGGTTTCATATTTATATTCTAGATTCTGCCCTAGTTTCAACTTTCAACTGTCATCAATTTCCTCTTTCAAATGTGGTACTTTTCTTTTTCGCTATGTATGTGTTCAATGCAATTCTAATTTTTTTCCCCTTATTTTCTTGCAGCCTCAAATTGAAAGCGGTGATAAAAGTAAGATTCTTTTTTTGTATTAAGTGTAAATGATTGGCTAGTTTAGGTCTCTTCTACTCAAACCACTGTTATGGACCTGTCTCACAGTTCTTGTTTTGTTGCAGTTATAATGCCTCCATCTGCCCTTGACCGACTTGGTTAGTTGACTTATTTTAATAACAATTTCAGATAAACAATATTGTCACTGTCCCTTTTGGAAAGGCTGACCCGTTGGCTTGATGATGCAGCTTCTCTTCATATTGACTATCCCATGCTTTTTGAGTTGAGCAATGACGATGCAAACCGAGTCTCTCACTGTGGAGTTCTGGAGTTCATTGCCGAGGAAGGCTTGATCTATATGCCATACTGGGTATGTCATCATCATGTATCTAGTTTGTGGTTGGTCATATACCTATTGGTTACAAGCTTCACGTTGGAAAGTCATTGTAAAGGCCTGCATTGCATTTGCATAGCTTTTGTTAGTAGATTTTCCTGGTTATAAATTCCTGACCTTCCCCTCATTTGTATATTGTTCTAGATGATGGAAAATATGCTGCTACACGAGGGAGACATTGTTCGAGTTAAGAATGTCACGATTCCAAAAGGGAAATATGTTAAACTGCAACCTCACACCAAAGACTTTTTGGACATTTCTAATCCAAAGGCTATGTAAGTTGATCCTTCCCTTGATTCAGTTTACTCCGTGTTCAGCTGTTTGTACTATTGTTCATATCAGAATTTTTTTTAGCCTTTTGGACGCTGCATTGCAGCTGATGACTTTTGTTTACGAGGTTGATAGCATTGTATTTTATGTCATCCTGATTCCTAGGGTAGTGGCGCCGTGGTGGTGCATTCTTAATTAGATTATCATGCATGTGTTTTATAGAAGTTATAATTTTTCATGGAGTTCCTTAGTTTGCCATGTGTAAAAGTGTCACTCTTGGTGGCTGCATATGTTGATTCACAAAGCTCCACAATGTAGTGGTCAAGCAAGCCTGTAATCTTTATGGTAATATATACCAAATTTTGTAGAGATGTTTTTTGTTCTCAATTGATTAAAAATGTACAATGGAAGCGCTTCTGATGAGCTCTTCTGAAAGATGTGTATGGAATAAGAGGGTTTTTTTATGCCTTGAATAGATGGATAAGTGAGAGAATTGTTTTGTTGAAATTTGTGTTTCTCCATGTTTTAGCCCAACAAAATTATACTCCGTTTTTGTGGACTTGCAGTGGCCAACTCATGCCATATTAAAACATTCATCCACTTTCCTTTATGATCCCCTTTTTATGTTGTTACCCGGTTTAACTGGTTGACTCTCAACTATACTTTTCTTGAGTTTTTGCGTTTTATTTCCTTGTGCAGTTTGGAGACAACTCTTAGAAACTATTCCTGCTTGACCACTGGAGACAGCATTATGGTGGCTTATAATAATAAGAAGTACTACATAGATATCGTAGAAACCAAGCCTGCTCATGCAATTAGTATCATTGAAACAGACTGTGAGGTGGACTTTGCACCTCCTCTTGACTATGTAGAGCCTGAAAGACCTGCTGTTTCTGGTACCGGCAAGGCACCAGCTCAAGGTTTGCTTCATTATACCATCTGATGCATGATTTATGTAATTAGCATGCTGTCTTGCATATTTATTTATTTTGTCATGTGAGTGGGGTAGAATCACCTTAATTCTATATTCCCTCCCACTGTTTATTGTTCTCTCTTGGTTTTTGTTTGCTCATCTGTATTTCTAGGACTTGTTCTCTGTTCTTTGGTTAGATAATGAATTCTGCGGCGCTTCACAGTTAGTGAGAACTACTCCCTCTAATTTTTAGGAATTGTACCATCAGCCTTTTCTTGGAATTGGTCCATTTCTACCCTCACACCCATTTACATTCCTTTATTTTTGTGCAAATGGTTAATAGGGAAATTCCAAAGACTTTGAGGGAGTAATTTTTTGTGTGTTCAGTGGCTTGTCTAGTTCCTATAAAAGTGTCTAGATGTACGGATACCGGTTGCTTTAGTTGGAAGCTTTTGGCCATGGGGTATCCCTGGGTGGTTAATGATCTGCCATTTGGCACAGGAGATCGTAGTCTCTCTGTTTTATGTTGTACATCTTTATTATCAGCTCCAGACTCTAAGGTTATCAAATTATTCCGAAGACATAAGCTAATGATTAGTGTGCTATGTTACTTAAACTCGGTTAGAAGTATCTGATATGGGTGCATTTTAAAGTGATGACCTAGGCTGTCTTATGAAAACTCCAGATGTTTTTGTGGCTGAAAATGAGGCGTCAATTGTCATTACCCGTCCATGTACGAAGTGTCGTAGGTCAGGTAACATGAGTCGGATGAACATGGACTAATGTAGATAATAGTAAGTGTAGAGTTGGCGCATTGTTCAGAAGGTAAAGCCCTGGAATACATTCGTACTCTGCCATCTCTATTCTCTAGTATAGTAATAATAGGTTTAATATAGGATAAGTTGGACTAAGAAATCCTCAAGCGTTACAAAATGGATAAACATGCTTACTCCACAGTCTACAGTGTTTTTACTCCAGTGATTGAACAGTCTTTCGGTAATTAGTTACAGATGTGACCCAGCGAACATAGCCTGATGTGATATTCAAGTTAATAAATCTGTTTTTCAAATTGTACAGCTGAAGAAGCTCCAGTTGAAGAGCCCAAATTCAACCCCTTCACCGGTGTTGGGCGACGTTTGGACGGAAGACCCGGGAATCCAGAATCTTCTACTGTTTCGTCTTCTATATCTAGAGATAAGCAGCCAGCTGTAGCCCCAAGGAGCGAACAGTCTGCTGCAGCTGGATCCAGTTCTCAGTCCACCAATCGGAAGTCACAGGGGAAACTTGTCTTCGGTCCAAATGCTAATCGTCCTGCCAAGGAAACCCAAAAGGTAATTTTTCTTTTGTCAGCAAACTTTTAACTTCTTTTCCCTCTTAATTCTTGTCTAGACACTTAGGGTCCGTTTGGATACAATTTTAGGAGGGAAAGGGAGGGGAGGGGGAGTGAGGGGAGGTGAAGGGAGGGGAGAGAAGGGGAGGGCAAATGGAATGTGGGTGTTTGGATAACAAAAATTATGAAGGGAAATGGAAGGGGAGGAAGGAGGGAGATGAAGAATGGATGGAGGATTGAAGAATGGTGGTGGTATAATTAGAGTCCAAATAATGTTTTCTTTCCAAATCTTGCCACCCTTGGAAAGATTATAATTTGTTCTATAGGAGAGAAAATAAGTCCTCTCATTTCTCTCCCCTTCCATTTCCTTTCTCCCATATTTTTTATCCAAACAAAGGAAATTAAATCCCTCCCTTTCCCTCCCCTCCCCTTCTCTCCAATTCCTTCAATCCAAACGGACCCTTAGTGAATTTCTTGGTATGTGATTTCGACAGGAACCGGCCAAAGAAAGTAAACAGAAGGAGCCCGAGAAAGAAGAGCCGAAGTTTCAGGCATTCTCAGGGAAGAAGTATTCATTAAGGGGTTGATCTTCCGATTTTGAATGTTTCCGCACACACTATCTATTGTAATTTGGACAGGGGGAAGAAGTTTGTTTTCGATCACAGGAGAATTATAGAGCAAGTTCTTAATTTAAAACAGTAGGAAAAAAAAAAAGAACAAAAATGATCCATCTTTTCTTTTATGTTTCAGAGCTGCTCTATCTCCATGTATTTACTGTGGTTTACTGTCCTGTTTCCTGAATGGTCTCCATCGTATCCAAAACCGAGTTTTATGGGTCGGTACTCTATTATTTGGTCAATGATTTTGAACTTTTGTTGGGATTTTTCGAATACTTTTCTTCTGAAATTGCGTCTATCTGGGACATCAGTAAATAGAAGTAGCAATTCATTATTAGAATCGTATGTCTCCTGGTTTTTCAATAAGATATTACAAACCAATTTATTGAAGACGATGTGCTCCTAGCAAGGAAAATGGTGGTTCGTGACTTGGTGGAAGGTATTTTAGTAGGGTTACTTAGATAAAATATCACATGCGTTTAATGGTATTACGCAAGGATTAGGGCTATTAATGAGATGAGACAGCTCGCGAGCAACTCGAGATCGGCTCGGTCAAAGCTCGGCTCGTGCGAGCTCGGCTCGGGCTTGGCTCAAGAGCTTAACGAGTCAAGCCGAGCAAACGTTGGCTTGACTCGAAAAGCTCGCGAGCGGCTCGAATTTCTGTGATTAGTTAAGATATTGCTGATATTTTATAAAAATATTTTAGCATGATTATATCTTTGTATCACACATCAAATATCTCGTTGATTTGCCAAATATTTTTACATATAACTTTCGAGCTTTGTTATTGAAAATATCGGAACAAAAAATAAAAAAATAAACAATTTTATATAGGCTCGATTTGGGCTCGAGTTTGGTTCGAGCTCGCGTTAAAACTCGCAAACTTTATTACGAGCACATTTTTTTCAAGCTAGGGTAAGCTCGAGATCGGCTCGGGCTCGACTCGGCTCGTTAACACGCCTAGCAAGGATCCGTCATCCGTGTAATGTTAACATGAACGATACATCATACATGGACTGAGAGTGTAAAAAGTGGAACAAATACGAGTAGTTTTCTAGCTTTCTATATTCTGTTAAAATTCAATTGAATAAACATTTAAACTGCCAACCAAGAATTTTTCTAGCTCATATATTTTTCAATTTTCATAATTAAGCATTTAAGCATTTTGTTGGATTTCCGTTCATAATACATGCCTTTTCCCTTACAAAAAAAAAAAACGTAGTTGCTCATTCATGAACGCATTTTACTCTTTCACGGACTTTTTGCCATTTAATTTCCATACCCTACCCTTCAAAAAAAATACAAACCCTCTCGAGTTCTCTTCCTCACAAAATTAATTAAATCCTGCAGATTAATCAACTATGGACGCTAGTTTTCAGGTCGATCAAATAATCATTAACGATGTTATATCTAATTAGGGAGATTAAATTCTTTAGATTAATAAAATTAGGGTTTGTTGAAATAATTGTCAATTGAAAATTTATATTCCGAGTTTAGCGTCGTATGGGTGTGGTTGCAGCGATAGGCAAGAGGGTGGCCTGTGGTGCGCACAACAATCAGTACATTAAATGATTGTTGCTGATTGTAAACTACATCTATATCACGATTTATTTCCCTCTCCATCTCCATCGAAAATACTACTACATAAAACAGTAGCATGTGCATGACAATTTCAGTCGAGTTAGGATTAAATGTCTGCGTAATTAGGATTAAATGTTGAATTCATTGAATCAAAACGACCCAGAATTTCAACCAATGACGAATTAACGAATTTCCGGTTCGACTAATCCGGTGAGAGGTGTCGTCCGGTGTAGGGTGTCCGGTTCAGGTGGTCGGTTTATAGAGGGGAGGCGGCGGTGGGGGAGCCCGGTGGTTTGACGGTGTTGGATTGTCATTTGAAAGATTAGGAAAAATGGTAAACGAGGGTGTAAAACTAAGAAGGATATAATGGTCATTTATGTCCATAATTGAGTAAATCATGTCCATGAATGAGCATAGCCCAAAAAAAAAAAAAAAAAAAAAAAAGTTTTGCTTGGCAAATTTGGAAAAAGGAAAAACGCAAATAACCTCGTAAAATATTTTACAGAGGGGATCGATGGATGGAGCATCAGTTTTTGTTTCAGGATAATTCATGTTTTCTTGTGTCTCATTCTACCTATCAGTAATAATTATAATAACAACAATACGTAATCTTATTTAAGGCGACAATTACAATAACAACAATACGGTAATCTTATTTAAGGCGACAATTAATCGATCTTATAGTCGAGGTAATTGTCCCTGCTTAATACAGTGAAATGATCAGTACTTCATTTGACGCACATTGGCGTCGCCTCGAGCAACATAATTACCAATTTTACTGTTATCAGCTCCTCTGCGGTAAGTGTTCCCAACTATAGCATCTCCATTGGTTTGAGTACCCGACCCGTTGTAGTTACCACCCGTGTTAACCCTATATGTCGGAGCAGGACCCGGGATGTAGTCGTCTTCATCGGACATATCATCATCGTCGGATGATGATTCATATTGCTTGTATTTAGGAGCCTTAGCACGAGACCGAAACATGGTGTCGTCTGGAAGATTTTTGTAATTGTGTGGTGTGTTTTTGTTGTTTGAATGTTTGGGTTTGAGCTTGATTGTCCCATTTTATAGACAAGTGGTGATGATTTGATGGCTTTTCGTATATATAAGTAGGGAATCCGTAACCGTTATCTTTTATCGGGTCGATATTGACAAACTCAGAATATACGAGATTATCAGCAAACCATGAATACTAGGTCAACCACTCTTTTTACCTGACGAATTCAAACGAGTAACCACTCATTTTGGTGCGGTGGCATTTAGAGATGGCAATCGGGTTGGGTCATATCGCGTTTGGGTAATATCAGGTCTTCCTACCCTTTCAAGTCGAGCCGGGTTCAGGTCGGGTTGTTATCGGGCTAGTCATTTCATTCGGGTCAATTAATGTACCCAAAGGTGGCAATCGGGCCGGGTTTGGGTCGGATCACAACGGGTTCGGGTCATATCGGGTCAGCACACCCTTTCGGTTCGAGTCGGGTCGGGTTCGGATCGTTATATCGGGCCGGGTCATTTTCGGGTCAAATGATGTATCAAGCTAGGTCGGGTTTGGGTCGGGTCATTATCTGGTCCGTCATTTCATTCGGGTCAATTAATGTACCCAGAGGTGGCAATCGAATCGGGTTTGGACCGGGTCACATCGGGTCGGGTCACAACGGGTTCGGGTCATATCGAGTCAGCACACCCTTTCGGGTCGAGTCGGATCGGGTTCGGATCGTTATATCGGGTCAAATGATGTATTGGGCCGGGTCGGGTTTGGGTCGGGTCATTATCGGGTTCGGTAACTTAATCGCATTACTATAATTTTTTACCATTAAATTTAGTTTTTAACCTATTATTTGGTTTAATTACTTCATTACTAAGTCAAACATATCAATCTAAACACAAAATCACTTTCATTTTAATCAAAATTAAGCTTAATAATTGTCGGGTCATCAATTTAATCGGGTCGGGTCAATATTGGGTCGGGTCTGGGTCGGGTTCGGGTCACTGATAATCGGGTCGTGTCGGGTTACGGGTCGTCATCGGGTCGGGTCGCAATATTTTCGGGTACTGTCGGGTCGGGTCAGACTTGCCAGCTCTAAATATACCTGGTCGGGTCGGGTCATTATCAGGTTTAGTTACTTCATATATTTACCTTCAAGTTTAGTTTTCGACCATTATTTGGTTTATTTACTTCGCTATTAAGTCAAAGGTATCAAACCAAACGCTAAATTATTTTCATTTTGATGAATATTAGACTTAATAACTGGTGGGTCATCAATCTAATCGGGCCCTGATCATCTAGGTTGTATCGGGTGTCAAGTTGCAAACCCGTCGAGTTGGTTTCGGATTGTTAATTTTTCGGGTTCAGTCACGAACGAGTCGGGTCAAATTTGCCAGCTCCCGTGATAAGTAACATGTTCATTCAATACATAAGATAAGATAGTGATGGTAAATTCGCTCATTGGCCATAAAAAAAAAGGTGAATTTCACTGTTATACTAAGCACCTGATTCTGGATAAACATTTGTATAATCATGTATGAAGGCCACAAAATAAGAATTGATTCAACTACAATAACATTCTATCATATCTGTCCAATATTCCTATCTATGTGACGTCTTTTTCCGATATCTTCGCATTCTGATAGATTGTTACGCGTATTTGGTCTGATTGGTTTGAGTTGGGTTAGTGCCGTGATTGACTCAATTAGAATCTAATTCTACTTATTCATGAAGCCATATATATTGAAGACCAACGCATTTAAAAAATATACTATGCTCGAATGAGCATATAAAGACCTTTGAACAGTACATATTCGGCTATTAACCTTGTATAATTAACGCAATCTCGACGTACAAATGAAACAAAGAAGTTATCTATCTAATGTACTTTTCTAGTCCGAATAAGAATAAATAAAAAATGGCCGGGTGATGTTCCTTATCATTTGTGTTCAGACTAGGGGTAATGATCGATGAAACGAGTAGTTGAGATAACTTGAGATCAGCTTGGTCAAAGTTAGGATCGTGTGAGCTCGACTAGGATTGGGTTCTTTGTGACTCAAGCTGAGAAGGCCAGGCTAAGAAAGCCTTTATCCTTTCTTTGAAATATTATCTTTGATGCAAAATTTTAAGTGTGTTACGTAGGGGGTGTTTGGTAAATAGTAGATTGATGAAATTTCAGCATATTTAAGGCTTTTAGCATGTTTGACTCAGCAATATACTAAATTTTGTGTTTGGTAAATGACATATTGAAACAGTAGATTGAGCTCCAATCTACTGTTTTCCAATATGCTTCTCCCACCAGCATATTCACTTTAGTAGATTATATAAAATGAATCTGTCTATAATTTATACATGTATACAATAATCTATTAACCTTAACCCGTTAATTATCAAACACTTATACAAAATCTGCTAGTCGTAATATACTAGTTAATTTTTTAATAAGTTTTATTACATACTTATAAATTGTATTGATGAATGAAATTGAATTTTTGGTGCAATTTTGGTTGAAACTTGAAAATAAAAAATTGGGTTGAATTACACTTTTTATCAAAGTTATGCGGCCTAATTACTACATTTATGAGTTATGGGGCCTAATCTCACCATTGGCTAAAGTTATGGGGGCTAATCACCACTTTCGCGTAAATTATGCCATTTGTAATCTGTTTCACCAATCTGCTTATGCTAATTATAATCTGCTGAGTACCAAACAAGGTCGTAATCATGTACAACTATAAATGTATTACTTCTAATTAAAATACCTATCATAAATAATAAAATAAAGATAAATAAATAATTAAAACAAAAAAAGTAGTACTATAAATTATGCGACCTAAGTCGCATTGAGAAAAGTTTATATAAACCAAATACCACAACATATCGTACATACATACACTTATATTTGAATAACATTAGTACAATAGTACACAACTTTATTTCTTGTAAACGTACTAATTGTCACGAATACAGAATCACACTGCATGCATAACTATTTCACACTATTTTTGGCGTATATCATCCGGTTTAGTCTGGATTTGAGCCGGACACTGTTTTATAAGACACTATAATAGACGTATATTAATTCGTCTATTAGTAAAACCCTTAAAATGATTTGATCAAAAGCTCATATTCTCAATATTGGCGTCGCCTCGTTTGATATAGTTACCAATTTTTCTGTTATCCTCACCGATACGGTAACGATTCCCCATAACGACATGTCCAATATTCTGGGTCCCCGACCCGTTGCTATTACCGCCCACGAAGATAAGGTTGGCCGAATCTTCAGTCGGGTTTTGACCATATTTTTCATCTTGTTTTGCCTTACAATTGCAAGGTTTGGTTTTTGGAGGCATGGTGTTGTCACACTACAAGAATTCTGGTTTCGAAGTGTTTTTGTTTAAATTTTGTTTGGTTGTTTTTAGAGCTTGGTTATCAACGAGATAGTTGTTTTTGATTGATTTATATAGACAAGCCAAAAGGGACGCATTGATTCTTTGTTGTCTGAGTAAGTTTTCTGAGAGATTATTGAGAGACTATTTTACATTTTTATGAAAAAATGGTACTAAATGTAATAAAATAGGTACAAATGATTAAAGATAAAATGAGTACGTTTATTATGTAAATAGGTACGAAATATTGGTCTCTCAATAACTTAAGGAGATACCGTCTCTCCCAGGTTTTAGTGTTTTTATAATGGGATCCAATAAATCAGGCCATTATTACATGAGAATTTATGCCATCTAACCTAATTATATCGAGAATATTATTAGTCGTAGTGGTAAGTGTAGCGGATGTCAACTAGCTTATATTAGCTGGTAAAGTCATGAAAAGTGATACTCATGATTAAAATCGCTCTTGTGACTCACTTATTATTCCTCTATATGACATGACATATCATTGGTAGAGAGAAATAACTCTAAGGTGACTGTGTCTATCGGTAGATCCATAATCACGAAGACCAGCTCTACCTCTAGTTCTTCTCAACCTTTCGTCATGTATTTAGATACGCTCTATGACCAGCTCTATCTAGAGGTAAAGTAAGTTTTCGTCTTTGTTTACCTTTGATTAAAACAAATTATATTACGGTGCAATCACATAGAAAGTGACCTTTTTATAGTTTTTTTTATTATTAAGTGATCACTTATTAAAGAGGGCGTTTTTAACATAAAATGGTCATGGTTTATTATTACACCACATACCGATCGCACACAATAATAGTTGACCCGAGTCATATTTTAAAAAATTTATACAACCTAAATATCACAATAGTACTTTCATATGAGGATAAACTAATTAAGTCATGAAATAATAATTCCTCGACTGTTCCATAAAGAATGACCTAATATTCCATACCGATAACCGCGATAAGTCGATAACATTAGTACACGGCGTTACATTTGAAAAGGTCATAGCCTAGTGATCAAGACTGATCAGGTTCGTGATAATAGATCACCGATTCAGATGCCCTCCCTCATATATTATCCTAACCATACGTCTCATTTGACACCAACAAAAATTAATACACGGTTTTATTTAAAACGTATAATTAGTCACGGATACATAATAATGAAGGTGTACAAATAAATAAGTACACTATAATTGACATATATATTTCAATATTTGTCACTTAATTTCTTAAGAACCTTTTATGATTTGATCAAAAATTCATATGCTCAATATTAGCGTTCCCTCGTTTGATATAATTACCAATTTTTCTGTTATCCTCTCCAATACGGACACTATTTGCAATTAAGGAATCTCCATTCCTTTGAGTTCCCGACCCGTTGCGGTTACCGCCCGTGTTGACATGGTAGGTCGGAGATGGGGCCGGGTTATGGTAGTCTTCTTCAACAAATAATGTTTTCTCAATACAAGATAAAGCTTTTATGTTAAGCATGGTGTCTAGGGTTTGAAGGTTTTTTTTTTTCTTTGAAGGTGGTGTTTGGTTGTTTTTAGAGTTTTGTTATTAATAACAAGAAAAATGTTTTTATTTTATAGAGAAAACAAAAGTGATCAAGTGTCATACGAGGCATTTATTCTTTGTGATCTTTTATTATAATGGGATCATATTAAGCTTCCCACTACATGAGAATTGATGCCATCTAATTAACGTATAATCTAACAATAATTCTTATATACATCGGTTGCACACAAAAGATATCGTAAAACGTTAGTTAATTTATTTAATTACCCCTATCCTTTACTTAAGTACTACGAGTAAAATTTACTAATAAGGGCATTAAGGTACTTTGTTAATGGTTTTACAATATTTTATTGTAAATCTGTTGTATAATTGGTGTTACATACTCTCTCCAGCCAAACCAGTTATAATTATTTGCGTTTTTTGAGCACTATTCACATGTATAAAGAGAATTTTCAAAATTATTTTCATTATATAACTTAAAATATAGAGTCATGTGAGATCTTATTTGATTTGTCTTAATAAGTACAATAAGAATATCATACGAGTATTTTTTTAAAAATATGTAAATAAAGATATTAACGAAATGAAATGCGACTTTGGCAAACGTACAAAAATCAAATGATAACAATTGACTGAGACATAGCAGATCTCCAAAATATGATGTTTTCGTTTTTTTAGGTGTCTCTTTCATTTGAATCTCTTCAAAACGTAATAGAAAGTGTCGATAAATTACAAATGAAAAGGGTTTCTATATAAATATACGGAATACTCTCTCCGTATCAATTGGATTGTTATTATTTATTTTATTTCCTTCTCACAAAATAAAACAAATGTAAATTATTAAATAAAACAGAGATTATATTTTATATTATTACTCATATCTTAATAGGTATGGAATATTAAATCAAGAAGAAAGTGCCTCGAAATTGAAAAGGACAAATAAAACAAAAACACATCGATAAAAGTTTATAAAACTCAAATATTGAGGATAAACTAAGTCACGAAGCATAATTCCTCAACAATAAGAACTCCAACACGTTCCTTGGAGACTGACCTAATATTCTTAGCGTACAATTAGTTGTTTTAATCCATTCGTGATCGCTCGTTTTTTATTGCGACTTATTATATTGTGTGACATTTGTCATGTTCATTTATAATTATGACTCGTTGTGTCGTCATCGCTCATTTGTTATTGTGACTTATTGTGCGAGCCATTCATCATCGTTCATCTATCATTGTGACTAGTGGTGCTTGTTGTTGTGACTCGTTGTGTTGTGCTTGTCACTGTGACACGTTATTGTCCGAGCCATTTCACATCGCTCATTTGTCATTCTGACTTGTTCTGCGACCCATTTGTTAAAATTCGTTGGTCATTATTACTCATTGTGCGAGCTATTTATATCCGTTCGTTTGTCACTATGAGTCGTTGTGCGAGCCATAGAGAATGACCTAATTTTCCTTACCGATAAGTGGATAACTTACAAATTAGAACACGATTTTTTATTAAAGAGGTCATAATCTAGTGATTAAGACAGAGTTATTATAATGATATGACGTGAGTTTAGATCTCCTACCCCATGTATTATACCGTATACTAGTAACTGTACAAGCCTTGCACCTCATTTAACACCAAGAAAATTGATACATAGTCTTATTTAAACTTACAATTAGTCGTTGGTATACACGTACCAATCGTCACGGATACATAGTGGTGTACAAATAAATAAGTACGGAGTACATTATAATACACATATATTTGTCCCTTCATTATTAAGACCCTTTTATAATTTGATCAAAAGTTCATATGCTCAATATTAGCGTTCCCTCGTTTGATATAGTTACCTATTTTTCTGTTATCCTTTCCAACACGGTAACGATTCCCAATTATGGCATCTCCATTCTCTTGAGTCCCTGACCCGTTGCGGTTACCGCCCGTGTTGACATCGTAAGTCGGAGTTGGGTTCGGGTTAGGATTGTCTTCTTCAACAAATGTTTTCTCACAAGATACGGCTTGCATTTTCATACGACGCATGGTGTCGAGTGTTTGATTTTTTTTTTTTTGTTAATTAAGGTGTTAATTGTTTGGTTTTTTTAGAGCTTGCTTATTATGGAGATAATTGTTTTTCTTTTTATAGAGAATACAAAAGTGATCAAGTGTCTTACGAGGCATTGATTCTTTGTGATATTTCTTATAATGGGATCCAACTAAGTAGTCCACTACATGATCGAATTGATGCCTTCTAATTAACAATACTAAATTGTTGTATTACGCGATGTTTTTTTTGGGTTGAATGAAGTTAAGCTGAATTGAATTGAGTTGATCGAATCGAACTAAAACGAGCTGAATGAAGCTGAATTGAAACTAAATTTGTTTAGGTAAACATAGTTGAAATAAGCTGAATTGAACTGAACTGGCTGAAATGAGATGAAATTAAGGCAAAAAGAACAAGACTTTAAGTTGTCTGTGCGATGTACGGGATTAAAGTATTTTGTGACGTGTCTTGTCAAATACAGTGAATAGCTTTCATGCATTGCATTGATGCTTTTCGAAGAGGTAAGCAACTGGTCAAGATATTTAAAAAAAATTAATTTTAATTTTGCGCCAAATACATAAGGATAAAAGTGTAATTAGTATAAGTGAATCTAGATTACATTATGAATAACATTATTAATATGCATATTACAAGTTCACACTGCACACGTACTTGAGTACTTCATCTTCTTCATGAGCTTTATAAACTAGCAAAAAATTGCCTATCCATGAACAACCGTAACAAACATCAATAAAATGTACACTATATTATGTCAAAATGTTTCTTAAATAGACCGTCTCATGAAATTCACACCCCTTAGTTAATTGACATGTGCATATACGAAGTATATTATAAGCATGAATATAAATCAAATTAATTTAAATACGGTCCAAAAACGTTGTTTATCAATCATTTTATTCAATACATGACATAAATACAATTTTGCAAATTGAAAAACTTGACGTTAGCTTTAACATCAACATTCAATTTTATACAATGATGATTTTCATTAATATTTCAGTAAAGTAGTGCAACTCCCATTTTCATTCTGATGGGGCATATTCTGCACCGCTGACCAAGTCAACATATCGAGCAAGGTCAAAGATATCCACAGCAAGTCAACGACTTAGACAGCCTAGCCGATGCAGCCCATCGGCCTGTCACTTGGGTCTCGGCAAGGCAACTCGCCAGCCGGGGCACATATCTGCGTACTCATATCCAAGGTCCCTCGGCCGGCCTGCCGTAGGTCCATCGGCCGAGGGTAGAACGGTCTTTCCACCTGCTAGCCACTTGGCCACTTGGCCACTACGTGACAAAAGGTGAAAGTCTATAAATACTCCTCAACCCTCATTGAGGAAAGGATCCACAATTTAACCTAAGAATCACTATTCATCTGGTAATATCTTCCTTATCTCTCTACAATACACGTTTAGCCAAGTAACAACAACTTATCTCTTAAGTTTACTGACTTGAGCGTCGGAGTGAGTTCGCTCGGTCCAAAGCCGAGCCCTCAGTTTGTTCATCGTTTCAGGAGACCGAGAGGAGGATTCAAGCAAGGACATCATTCTACAAGCTACGAGTGGTAACGAATATCTGCTCTGGAATTACACCCGGAACACATTCTATATAAATTGAATTTAATTTTCACTGACAAGCAAGGACACAGTGGAACGTCAAACTCCATGGCGAAATTGGTTTTCACATGTTGAAGTTTGTCGGAGAAATTCTAGGAAGCCATTAATGAAATACAAATGGTATCTTTTGTGTGAATTGTATTAATTAGTTCCTAAATTACCCTTTACTTAAAATTAGTTTGAAATTTAAATTTTTATTGAGGGAGATGAAAAACATTAAGTAATTTACAATTATATTCCCTGTGGCGTTCAAACTGAGAGTCAGCGGGTGACGCCATCTCATTTTCCTATCTATATATATATATATATATATATAAAAGAGAGTTTTTTCGAGCGATCTGAGAGCGTCCACATCATCAAAAATCAATTTAGGAAAGTATAATTTTTAATGTAAAAAATAAAGTGGAGAATCTTTTAATTATTATAATATGTATATTTCCTAAATTATATTCAAGTGATATTTCCAATTTTTATATCAACCTTTTACATTTCATTTGGCAAAAAAATATCGTTAAAAAAATTATGAAAATAATATAATTAGCTTTGTGATAAAAAATGCTATCATTAGAGTATAGATTTCATATTCTTTGCACATAATAAAGATGGTGTACTTCGTAATATGTAAAATTGTGTACTTTTTAGTATGTTTTGTCCCACATTGGAAAATAACGTAGGTGCGGTGAATATGCTACATATAAATAGTAGAATTGTCCCACATCGAAAGATTAGTACAAGGTGATGTGATCCTATGATTATAAATAGGAGGCATATTTGGAACTTATGATCCACCCAAAAAAATTTGAGTCTCATAAATATTGTTTTAAAGAGCTCTTAAGATTTTCAATCATTATCTACGATATGATATAAAAAATAAAGTGGAAATCGTTGGGAACTACCCGGGAAAGAGTTAAGAACATGAGCAAGAAAATCAAAAAATACAAAACTAAAGGTTTTACTAATGGTAGTCTCGTGACAGAGTACAAAACTAAAGAAATAATGTTGGTAAAAAAATTATGAAAATAATATTATTAGATTTATGGTAAGAAATGCTATCATTAGAGTATGTATAGATTTCATATAATTTGCACATATTAAAGATGTTGTATTTCATAGTATGTTATATGTCCCACATTGAAAAATAATATAAGTGTGACAAATATACTACATATAAAAAATAGAATTTTCCCACATCGAAATATAACATAAGGTGGGTGATTCCATGATTATAAATAAGAGGCATCCTGGGAACTTAGGCATCAACCCAAAATCATTTGAGTATCTTAAGTCTTGTCTTGAGTGCTCTTAAAAGTTTATATCATTATATTTTCTACCTATCACATTTAAAAAATAATGTAGGTGTGGTAAATATACTACGTTTAAATAATATAATTAGAATTGTGTTAAAAAAATTTCTATCATTAGAGTATAGATTCATATCATTTGCACATTTTTATTATGATAAAAAAAATAGAAAACAAATGTATGAATATTAATAGATAATATAGTATTTACTTATTATTAAATCGGGTTGGATGTCGAATTAGGTTCCAAAAATATGGTGTACTTTTAAATATGTTATTCGTCTCACATTGAAAAAGAATGTAGGTGTGATAAATATATACTACGTATAAATAGTTGAATTGTCCCACATCAGAAGATTATCATAAGCTGAGGTTATCCCATGATTATAAATAGGATTTATCCTTGGAACTTAGGTATCACCCCAAATATATTAATCTCTCAAAGTATACTTATTATATAAGAGACTTTAAACATAATCTTGAATTAAATGTTAAATTTTTAAAGTTGTAACATTTTTTTTAGGTGGGAGAAAGAGCGATAAAATAGTCAGTATTATAACGGAAATTTTTCATGATACCCTCGAATTTTAGTAGGTTACACATAATACCCCTAATTTTAAGTTTCTACATAATACCCTTGTGTTTACTTTATTTTCATAACGCTATTACTCATATGAGTAACTAGATGAGTAATTGAGCATGCCATGCTATTTGTGTTTTGTTATTTAGGTATTAAATGTTAGTTTATTAAATAAAATATGGATTTAGGAATTAGATAAGAGAAAATTGTTGATTACAGCCTTTTATAAACCTCATTTTGAAAATTACAGCCTTATATAATTTTTTTTGAAAATTACATCCAAAATATTACTTTTCTTCTAAAATTGCACCAACTTGAGGTTTTTGGTGATTTTTGATTATGTTTTTATGATGTATCCTTTATTATTTGAGAGCCTACTTACCCAGATTTCTTACCTCTCCTTAACACAAACCAATTAATCACCCCAAACATCATAAAAACATCATAAAAATTCACCGAAATCCTCAAGTTGGTGCAATTTTAGAAGAAAAGTAATATTTTGGATGTAATTTTCAAAAAAAATTATATAAGGCTGTAATTTTCAAAATGAGGTTTATAAAAGGCTGTAATCAACAATTTACCCATTAGATAATGAAGTGTTTGTGTAATAGATAACAAAAGAAAAAGGCGTCCCCAAGTCATAAGAGTAATGGGCTTATGACGGAAGTTGTCAAATGGTATTCTGAGAAAGAAAAAGGTGAACACAAGGGTACCATTTGTAGAAACTTAAAATTAGGGGTACCATGTGTAATCTATCAAAGTAAAAAGTTACCATGAGAAATTTCTAATATTATAATGATATAATTAATTAAATTTTCATTTAAAAGAGAGAGATATTCGTATCAATAAAACAATAAAAGGGAAATTATTTTTTAATTGTTATTTTATTGTCACGCCATCAAACTTAACGTCCATTTAATAACCTTTACATTAGGGGGTACCATGGGCAAAAAAATGGAACCTCAAGGGTACCGTAGGCAGATTCTTAAAAGTAGGGGTAACATGGAAAATCTGACAATAAGGTGTACCACGGAAAATTTCCGTATCTCAATTATGAATTTTTTTTTTTGAAGAAAAACAACGTACAAATATTAATGGAGAGTACTTGATCATATTATTAAATTTAAATATAACTATTAGATATAATGAGTAGCAATTGTCCGTGTTCGGTATTCGGGATCTGGTTGGATGTCGAACTAAGTGGAAAAAAGATAGTGTAATTCTGAGTATGTTATTTGTCCCACATTGAAAATAATGCAGGTTTGATGAATATATATTACGTATAAATAGTAGAATTGTCCCACATTAGAAAAATAATCCAAGTTTGGTGAATATATTACATATAAATAATAGAATTGTCCCACATCGAAAGATTAGTATAAGGTAGGGTGATTATATGATTATAAATAAGAGTTAACCCACGTATATATTAATCTTCTATTTTTTTTTGAAAGAGATATTTTAATAATATGTAAACCAATCATTAGACATAGAATGTAAACATTAAACTCTTATAATATTTTTTTTTGCATTATAAATAAGTTTATTACCCCGTTGCAACGCACGGGCATTCAAACTAGTATAATATGATTAAGGCCATATTTTAATTTCATTTTTGACATTTTCAAATAATATGTGTTTACTTGATAGAAATCGACTACTACGTAAGTACATGTGTTTAAGCTTGAGCTATTCTCCAACTAAATATGGTCTATTACACAAGACCATCTTATAGAAAAGTTGGGAATACAAGATGAACACATGACCCTACCCAAACTCAAACACGAAGATTGTATATGAACTTTTTTGATGTATGATTTTTTATATCCAACACTCATTAAAAATAGACAAACATACACGTGGAAAAGAAGATATTAGCAAAAGAACAAAATTTATTGCAATGAAGTCAGGCAACTTGCTATTGTTGAATGTTATTGAATGTTCTTTTGGCCAAGAAAAAAGCACGGTTGCTATGTAATTTCTTCTGTCCCGCTCATTTATTGTTCTTTTTTATATCGGGATGTCTAGGTTAATTGTTATCTTTTCTATTTCAAGAATGAATTTAACGAACAATTTGACCATTCGCATTCAATTTGTTCCACTTATCATTTAATAATTGACTCATTTCTCTTTTTTTGGTATTTGTGCCAAAACCAAAGAACAACAAATACTCATACGGAGTAATATCAAATCAAATTCCTTAATGTTTGTGTTAATAATTTATGAATTTTTTTTAAGAAAATTGTTGATTACGGCCTTTTATAAACCACTTTTTGAAAATTACAGCCTTATATAATTTTTTTGGAAAATTACATTCAAAATTTTACTTCTGACAAGAATTACAGCCAAAACTTTAACTCTGGTGGACAATTGACTTCAAATTGTATTTTTATCACTTAAATTCATCTATTATGACCAAAATGCCCTTACCTTCCTCCCCTTAATCTTCATCTCCTTCATTCACAACTTCTTCATTTCTCTAATTACTCATCAGAGTTCAACAATATTCCTAATCATTCTAATTCAATTCAAACCTATTTCCATTTGCTCTCTTCTAAATGAAATTGAATTCTACGCTATTTTCATTTTAGACGAAATTTAGTTCTACCTTATTTACATTCTTCATCTCTCTTATATACCTCCAAATCAATTTTCCTCAAATTGGAAATAATTAGGGTTCTTCAAAGTAGGAGGCTCCTACAAATTCATACCAGTATATAGCGTAATTAAGGGATCAGATATGACCAAATAATCAACATCCTTTATATCTAACACATTCATATGCAGTAAAAAAAGGAATTTAAGAACAAAACCTAATTTGGGGAATTTGACCAAACCCTAAAATTCGATTCAATTAATTGAAAACAACAAATTGGGGGAAAAACAGAAATTTGCAGTGATACTAACAACAACAAATTGAAGATAAAATTAAAGTAAAAAAAGGTGTATGAATCCTTACTCTGGAGCCTCTTTTTGACAATGGAGAATGAATTATAGTAGAGGAATAAATTACATTAAAAATTAGGGAGTAATTTGGGGATAATTTTAGAGATAAATGTTGAGGAAGATGAGAGGGTTTAGGTTAAATGAGAAGTAATAGGTTAAAGAAGCAAACAATTAAGCAAGGGCATTTCGGTCACATTTTAACAAATTTCACCCTAAACATGATCATGGTGCAATTTTAGCAGAAAAGTAAAATTTTGGATGTAATTTAAAAAAAAATTATATAAGGCTGTAATTTTCAAAAAGTGGTTTATAAAAGGCAGTAGTCAACAATTTTCAATTTTTTTTTGCGAATTTTAGGGGTCAAGGGGGAACGGTGCGCAACCCCTAATTACAAAAATGTTTGTAAGACGGAAGATATTTACTGAAAAAAAAATCATACCCCGGTATCAATGTTCTTCTTCCGCGGGTTATACCCTCACGGATTTACTATTAGGCTCCTTTCCAAAAGGCCTCGTACTATTATATTTTGTAGACACTTATAAAGATGATCTTCCATCTTTATTCTAACGATGTGGGACAAGGATTTACATCCTAACCTACACGATACAAATTAACGATTTAATAAGCCACTTCTATAGCATAAAGTTAAAATCAAATATGATAAAAGTACAATTAAGAGGACAAATTGTGTCATGATACATAATTGTTCATCAACAACGACCCGAACATGTTCACTAGACACCGTACTCTATCATATAAATATTAATAATGTATGATAAGATGACAATATAGAATTACATGTACGGAGAATAATTTATTTATTTGGTACAATTAGTTGATCTTATAGTCGAAAACTAAAGCTGGAGCATCCATAATCAATCAAAATACGTAAATAATTAAGTACACTATATATATGGTAGCTAGACATATATATTTGTCACTTAATTAAAATTCTTTAATTTGATCATACGATCAAAAGTTCATATTCTCCACATTGGCGTCACCTCGAGCAATCCAATTACCAATTTTTCGATTATCGTGTCCCCTACGGATACGATTTCCAATAATGGCACTTCCATTGGTTTGCGTGCCTGACCCGTTGCGGTTTCCACCCGTGTTAACCTTGTAGGTAGGAGCCGGAGTTGGGACATAATCGTCTTCATCTTCATCAGATGATGATTCATATTTCTTGGGTTTCGGTCCCTTACCACGAGCACGATACATGGTGTCGATGGTCGAGTTTGAATTGGAAGGATTTTGATTAGGTTGTTTTTTTTTAGCTTGGTATGCTTAATTTGCTAGCTCTCTTCTACCCTTTTTATAGTCAAGGAAAAGTAATAAGATGTCAATTAGGGCATCTCATTCTTTGTGATCTTTTTTAAAATAAGAATTGGTTCGATTGTTACGTCTATCATATCTTAGAACGAAGTGGACGTGTTAAATTGGCTAATTGAATTGTGTTCGCGTTGTTGACATAAGCGTGATGTCAATATTGTTAAGGAGAAGGAAAAGTATATTTAGGAAAAGTATATTTAGGAAAAACTAAATATACAATTAGGAGTTACCTAATTATGTGCTATTTCCTAATTGTTTTAGGATGGTTTTTCTTTCTTTAGTTTCTTATATAAGGAGATGCAAAGGTGTTGCATAACTTATGATTTGTGAGTTTGAGAGCTTAAGTTTTTGAGAGAGTTTTCTTAAGCAATAAAGAGAGTAATTCTTTAATCTCAAGTTTCTCAAAGTTCTATAATTTTAATATCTGGCATCAGAGCCTAAGGGAAGGATCACGATGTCCGGAGACCAGAAAGGTGAGGCGTCGATGGGAAAGACTAAAGAAGGAAGAGGATCTTCTTCCATCAAGTGTCCTATGCTAAATACAAGCAACTATACCGTATGGGCAATTAGGATGAAGGTGTTACTAAAGGTACACAAAGCTTGGGGAGTTGTTGAAACTGGAAAAGACGAAGGTGACCAGAATGATATGGCAATAGCCCTAATTTTCCAGTCTATACCCGAAGCTCTTATCTTGCAAGTTGGAGATTTAGATACGGCAAAAGAGGTATGGGATGCGATCAAAGCTAGGCATCTGGGAGCAGATAGAGTTAAGGAAGCAAGATTGCAAACTTTGATGGCTGAATTTGATCGTCTCAAGATGAAGGACACCGAGAAAATTGATGACTTTGTGGGCAAGTTATCAGAGATCTCATCAAAATCCATGGCGTTAGGGGAGGAAATTGAAGAATCAAAACTAGTAAAGAAGCTCTTGTCGAGTCTTCCTCGGAAGAAGTACATACACATAGTGGCTTCCCTTGAACAAGTGTTAGATTTAAAAACCACTAGTTTCGAAGATATCATAGGTCGCATGAAAGCATATGAAGAGCGTGTTGCTGATGATGAAGAGACCAAAGAGGAGCAAAGAAAACTAATGTATGCTAATTCGGAGTCCCAATCTTCTGAAGATAATCGAAGTTCTAGTGCTAATTACCGAGGAAGAGGTCGAGGAGGACGATTTGGTGGCAGAGGAAGAGGTCGAGGAGGACGTTCTTCTGGTCAAAAGGATGTATCGAAAATTGAATGTTTTCGCTGTGACAAGTTTGGCCACTATGCCTCAAATTGTCCGGATCGCTTACTTAAATTGCAAGAAGCTCAAGAAACTCAAGAGGATGAGAATGCTAATACACAAACAGCTGATGAACTGTTGATGCATGAAGTGATATGTATCAATGATGGGAAGATAAGGTCAAACGAAGTAGTTTACCTTAATGAAAGAAGCGTAAAACCAAAAGACTTCGAGACAAGTTCCGATGGAACAAACGTTTGGTATTTAGACAATGGTGCAAGCAATCATATGACGGGAAATCGCAACTACTTCTATAGTCTCGATGAGTCTATCACGGGAAAGGTGAGGTTTGGAGACAATTCTCGTATTGACATCAGAGGAAAAGGGTCAATTCTCTTCACAACCAAAAGTGGAGACAAAAAGGTTCTACATGATGTTTATTACTTACCGGAGTTAAAAAGTAATATTATCAGTTTGGGACAAGCGACGGAGTCAAGATGTGATGTTAGAATGCGAGAAGATTATCTCACCTTACACGACAAAAAAGGGAACTTGATTGCTCGAGCTAAAAGATCTCCTAATCGGTTATATAAGGTGATCATGGACATAGTTGATACGAAGTGTCTACAGATTGTGGACCAAGGCAACTCGATAATATGGCATGCACGTTTAGGACACATCGGAGGTAACTCAATAAAAACAATGGTGAGTAAAGACTTAGTTATTGGAGTACCAAAATTCCAAGTGCAGAAAGAGACGTGTTTTTCGTGTTTACTTGGTAAACAAGCAAGACGAGCTTTCCCTCAAGCGACTTTGTTTCGTGCACAAAAGATTCTTGAACTCATACATGGTGATCTTTGTGGTCCGATCACTCCTTCCACTACGCAGAGAAATAGGTATATTTTTGTTCTCATTGATGATCACTCACGATATATGTGGACAATTCTTTTAAGGGAAAAGGGAGATACTTTTGAGAAATTCAAAAGATTCAAGATGATGATTGAACAAGAAACTGGAGTCATTATAAAAACATTTCGAACCGATAGAGGTGGTGAGTTCACATCACAAGAGTTTCAAGAATTTTGTGAAAAATATGGGATTAAAAGGGACTTGACGGCTCCCTATTCTCCTCAACAAAACGGGGTTGTTGAAAGAAGAAACAGGACACTTATGGAGATGACTAGATGTATTCTCAAGCATAGGAATGTACCAAACTACTTGTGGGGAGAGGCGGTAAGGCATGCCACCTACATCATAAACCGTGTTGCAACAAGAGTACTTGCCTCGATGACTCCTTATGAAGCACTCAAAGGAGAAGACCCAATATCGAGCACTTACGCGTGTTTGGTGCGTTGCTTATGCTAAAGCGGCGATTCCTTACCTAAAAAGCTTGATGACGGATCGAGAAAACTGGTACATTTGGGTACGTAACCAGGATCAAAGGCATACAGATTGTTTGATCCACAAACTCGGAAGATTGTAGTGAGTCGAGATGTGGTTTTTGACGAAACAAAAGGGTGGATGTGGAGACAAAGAAATTCGGATCATGTTGATACTGAAAGTTTCACCATTGAGTTAGGAGAGTTTGGGAATCATGGTATTCCTGCAACGAATCAGCAATCCACAGAAACAGAGCCTCGTGACGAAGATCAAGCAGAGAGCAACGATCAAAATGAAGGAACAGAGGAGATTAATGATTCTCAGGAAAGTGAAGCAGAAAGTGGAGAAGAAGATGATGACGATGGTGGTCATCCTGTTTTGACAAGATCAGGGCGAGTAAGTAGTAAGCCAAAGTATCTTGAGGACTATGTTCTACTCGCTGAAGAAGAACGAAAACGATTGTTTATGAGGTTGAATGAAGAACCTAGATATTTTGATGAAGCAAAGGAGTCGAAGTATTGGATGCACGCTTGTGAAGACGAGATAAACTCGATCGAGAAGAATTTAACCTGGAATCTTGTAGATCTTCCTCATGGAGTTAAACCAATAGGATTGAAATGGGTTTTTAAGCTTAAAAGAAACTCAGATGGTAGCATTAACAAGCATAAAGCCAGACTCGTCGCCAAGGGATATGTTCAAAAGCATGGAATCGATTTTGATGAAGTTTTTGCTCCGGTAGCTCGTATTGAAACTATTCGTCTTCTCATTAATCTTGCTGCTTCAAATGGATGGGAGATACATCATCTTGATGTCAAGACAGCGTTTCTGCATGGTGAGCTGAAAGAAACGGTTTACGTAACGCAACCAGAAGGGTTTATAATAAAGGGGAACGAAGAGAAGGTGTATAAACTCAACAAGGCTTTATACGGTTTAAAACAAGCTCCAAGGGCATGGAATGAGAAATTGAATCAGATTCTCAGAGAATTGAAGTTCAAACGATGTTCTAAAGAACCATCAGTTTATCGAAAGGAGGTGAATCAAGAGATCCTTCTTATTGGAGTATATGTCGATGATTTATTTGTGTCTGGAACAAGTGTGAAAGTTATTGAAGAGTTCAAGAAGGAGATGGCTTCTAAATTTGAGATGAGTGATCTCGGAAGGTTAACCTATTATCTTGGAATTGAAGTTTGTCAAACCAGTGAGGGTATCACATTGAAACAGAGTCGATATGCCCAAAAGATCTTAGAAGAAGCTGGTATGGCTGAGTGTAATTTGGTGCATACACCAATGGAAGTCAAGTTAAAATTGTCGAAATTAATTGAAGAAAAGGATATTGATGCTAAGAGTTATAGAAGAAATGTTGGATGCCTTAGGTACTTACTTCACACAAGACCAGATTTATCATATTGTGTTGGTGTATTGAGTCGATATATGCAGAATCCAAAAGAATCTCATGGAGCAGCTATGAAACAGTGTCTGAGATATTTGCGAGGGACTGTTAATCTAGGATTGGCTTTCAAACGGTCGAGCTTAAAGGTAACAAGTTTGGTTGGTTACAGTGATAGTAGTTACAATGTCGATCCCGATGATGGTAAAAGCACGACGGGGCACATATTCTACCTTAGTGGAAGTCCAATATCTTGGTGTTCACAGAAACAAGATACAGTTGCTTTATCTTCATGTGAAGTGAGTTTATGGCGAGAACTGCTGCGGCTAGACAAGCAATTTGGCTTCAAGCTTTGCTTGAAGAAGTGACCGGGTCACCATGTGAAAAGGTTGTTATCATGATTGATAACCAATCTGCAATTGCTCTTACAAAGAATCCGGTATTTCATGGTCGAAGTAAACATATACACACGAGGTATCATTTCATAAGAGAATGCGTTGAGAATGGTCAAATAGAGGTCAAGCATGTACCCGGGAACGAGCAAAAGGCCGACATTCTAACAAAGGCTCTTGGAAGACTTAAATTCAAGGAGATGAGGGATCTCATTGGAATGAAGGATTTAGCTTGAAGATGACATCAAGCTTAGGAGGGAGAATGTTGACATAAGCGTGATGTCAATATTGTTAAGGAGAAGGAAAAGTATATTTAGGAAAAGTATATTTAGGAAAAACTAAATATACAATTAGGAGTTACCTAATTATGTGCTATTTCCTAATTGTTTTAGGATGGTTTTTCTTTCTTTAGTTTCTTATATAAGGAGATGCAAAGGTGTTGCATAACTTATGATTTGTGAGTTTGAGAGCTTAAGTTTTTGAGAGAGTTTTCTTAAGCAATAAAGAGAGTAATTCTTTAATCTCAAGTTTCTCAAAGTTCTATAATTTCAATACGCGTTTCGTTATTTTGATTATGTTAAATATGGTCAGTAAAAGTTTACGTAAAACTTTGAAATTTTTATCGATTATACTTTATGTTATTACATATTTGTCCCTATTAAAAAAAATTCGCCTCCGATGATTTTAAATTCTGACTTCGTCAATGACCACAAGAGTAGCCGAAATTCGAGGGGAGTAAATATTTATTCGTGATTGTGACTTACTAGGGGTGTAGAATTTTGGAGTGTTATCGGATCTATTGAGTGGTTGTTGGTTGTTTTTGAGCAGTATTGCTTATTTAATAAGCTAGTTCATTCTCTTCACCTTTCGTATAATGGAAAGAAATGAAGAATCAATGGGGAAGGATTGACGCGTTGATGTACAAGGTATATGATCTCTCTCATTATAGTGTTGGATATTATTGGGATCGCTATTCCTGTGTAATAGCAAATAACAATTAATTTTCGGGGTTTAACTCTTCATTCATACCAAAAAAAAAATAGTGTTGGAAATTGTGATCCAAAATTTTTGTCAAGGTTAATTTCCTATTAATATGGCACTATGATGGTTGGTTAAATGATAGTGTGAGTGTTTATAGTTAGTGTGCCCTTAATACAAGGAGTGGGTTACATGGATTCTCTCCATTTCACGAGAAATGGAAGTTTATTACTTCTCAACGGTGCAGATTAAATTTTAATTTGATCGGATGGTTGTAAACTTATTTGAAAATAAAAAGGTAAATGAATGAAATTGAAATATATAATACTAGTTTAAAACCCCTGCAAAATTACACGGGTACATATAAAATCATTTAAATATTGACTTATAAATTTAAAGCAAAATTAATATTTTCTATAATCACTTTAAACTTCTTACTTTAGAAAATAGCTTGATCATTTTTGTTAATTCTTTCGAACCCAACTTTATCATATGTTAGTCAATGTGTTCGGCGGTTAATTATACCAATAAAGATTCTTAAGACAACAAAATCAGTGGTTTTGACGATTTTTGTAACCCGTCCAAAAGCAGCAATCATGCATTACAATTTAAATGTTAAAAGTTTAATCCGACCCAACCATAAATCCAAATGTTTGATCCATTTTACGGCCATGTTCGTAAATTGAGATATGCGATTCGAACGATTCACGACTCTTAATGACGCGTGATTTCAGGGTCAAAACCCGACACGTTAGACCTAATAGATGAAAATAAATTTATGTTAAATGTATGTTAAATATTACTAAATAATTAATAATTATTAATATATATATATATATATATATATATATATATATATATTACGAAAATATGTAATTTCTATGTATAAAAAATGGAATAATACATAATACTGTAAATTTTATTAAGTCGTGTCTTTTTTAAATCATAAACATGATTAAAAAAATAATTATTAAAATAAAGTTAGTTTTAAAAATTTTTCAATGTATAAATTAGACCATATCGAAAATATTATCATTTAATGCTAAGTGTAACTTAGAAAATATTGAAATATATAATTTTTGAGCATGAGTAAACAAATTTAGACTTTATTTCTTGATAAAGTGCTTCAATTTAGGAGTTCTTGATAAAGTGCTTCAATTAAAGATATGAGTAGTTTGAAGGGAAAAATTGTGGTGGTGGTTGTTGTTTTATTATTTAGTATATATAATAATGTTTTGTTAGAGAAAATGGAGAGAAAATAAATGAAGAGGATCTATTTTGGGGTTACACCACTTCCTAAATTGTAGTAGAATTTAGTTGAGTGTAAGCCTATTTAAGGACCGTAGCCCCTAGGTATATTCGATTTATTTGAGTTCATTTATCAACAAAACGTCTCTCATTGTTTCACTCTTCTCTCTTCTTTTAGTATATTACGGAGTATATAGTGAGGGCATAAACTTCATATGATAAGATTATATTATATTATGTGGTTTTATCTTAAACATTTTCACGATACAATATTAAACATTTTCATGATACAATATTGTACTCTAGTAAAGTAATTTTGCTTATGTGTTGGAGAAAACTTTATCCGCACACTTGGTCACTAGTGATTAAAAATATTGCGTCTATTGTGGGAAAGCGTGAATATCTCGTGTTGAGCTTCTGCTGCGCCGATATTCATTGTTCATAATAGTACGATATTGTCCGCTTGAGGACAAACCCTCACAGATTTACTCTTAGTCTCCTTCTCAAAAGATCTCGTACTATTATATTTTGTGGCACTTATAAAGATGACATTCAACCATCACACTATCGATGTAGGACATGAGTTTGCACCCTAACAATCTCCCCTTCAAACCAAAGATCATCACCTTGACTCGGACCTTGACCTCTTGTGGCGAACCTCCCACACCTTGCAACTCCAACTTCTAAACACCCGCATCACAGTGTTTTGATAACCTCCCATTAAATGACACACCATAAGTCTCACGGGGCTTGTGCTACACTTGCGTACCAAACTCCTCTGCATCCAATATAACCCTGACTAGGTCCGAATCCTAGTGCCTTAGCGCGCCACCTCGACCGCCTTTGGCCTTACTCATGAAGCGACCCAGACACGTGGTGGAAAAAATGGGAGAAAAGGAAACATGACCCACTACGACCTCCCAAATGGCTCAAATTTAAATGTATAATACATTAATACATGGTTTTCGGGATTTCAGGGTCTCGGAACAAAAACATCCATAAATCATACGGACGGTTCCTCGGATCACCTAAAGCAGCCACATAAATTTTGAGAAGAAACATAGGACATTTAAGTGTGCCGGTATGCAATAAATTAGTCTCGGACAATAATCGGGTACTTCTTAAAAACAGATGAATACTTATTATTTAGCACTGAAAGCGAATACGGAAATGTAACTCATGAAGCTACCCCAGACACGTGGTAGAAAACTGGGAGAAAAAGAAACATGGTCCGGTACGAATCCCAAACGACTCAAATTTATAATGTGTATAATGCACGGTTTTCGAGATTTCAGAGTCCCATAATTCCGCAAATCATTCGGATGGTTCCTCGGGTCAGATTAAGCAGGCACACAAATTTTGAGAAGCAACATAGGACATTTGAGTGAGCAGGTAAAGTAGTGTCGGATGAAAATCGGGTACTCTTTAAAAATAGATGAATACTTGTTATTTAGGGCTAATATCGAGCACACTAACTCATGAAGTGACTCCAGACACATGGTGGAAAAATTAGTAGGAAAAGAAACATGACTCGATACGGCCTCCCAAACGGCTCAAACTTAAGTGTATAACACACGGTTTTCGGGATTTTAGAGTCTCGGAACAAAAATGTCCGCAAATCATACAAATGGTTTCTCGGCTCAAATAAAGCGGCCACACATATTTTGAGAAACAATAAAGGACATTTGAGGCTATCGGTATGTGATGAACGAGTCTCGGACGAAAATCAGGTATTCCTTAAAAATAGTTGATAACTTGTTAATTAGGGCTGAAATAGAATACGGTAAGTTATGAAGCGACCCCAGACACGTGGTGGAAAAACTGGGAGGAAAAGAAACATGACCTCATACAAGCTCCCAAACGGCTCAAATTTAAATGTATAATACACAGTTTTCGGGATTTCAGAGTCTCGGAATAAAAATTTCCATAAATCATACGGCTGGTTTCTCGGGTCAGATAAAGCAGCCACCCAAATTTTGAGAAGCAATCGAGGACATTTGAAGGTGCTGGTACGCGATAAATGAGTCTCGGACGAAAATCAGATACTACTTAAAAATAGATGAATACTTGTTACTTATGGCTTAAATCAAATACGGTAACTTATGAAGCGACCACAGACATGGAGTAGAAAAACTGGTAAGAAAAGAAACATAACCTAATACGACTTCCCAAACGGCTCAAATGTAAGTGTATAATACATTGATTCGGGATTTCAGAGTACCACAACAAAAATGTGAGGGTCCTCGGGTCAGATAAAGAAGATACACAAAGTGTGAAAAGTATCCGAGGACATTTGGGGGTGCCCGTACGCGATAAACGAGTCTCGGATGAAAATCATATACTCCTTAAATATAGACGAATATTTGTTATTTAGGCCTGAAAGTCGAACATGGTAACTCCTGAAGCGACCCCTGATACGTGGTGGAAAAACTGGGAGGAAAAGAAACATGACCCGGTACGACCTCCCAAACGGCTCAAATTTAAGTGAATAATACATGGTTTTCGGAATTTCAGGTTCCCAGAACAAAAATGTATAAAAATAATAGGAACGGTTCCTCGGGTCAGATAAAGTAGTCACACAAACTTTGAGAAGTAACAGAGGACATTTGAGTGTGCTGATACACGATAAACGAGTCTCAGACGAAAATCAGGTACTCCTTAAAACTCGATAAATACTTCTTAATTAGGACTTAAAATTGAATACGATAACTTATGAAACGACCCTTGACAGGTTATAGAAAACCTGGGAGGAAAAGAAACGTGACCTAGTATGACCTCCCAAACGGCTCAAATTTAAGTGTATAATACACGGTTTTCGGGATTTCAGGGTTTCGAAACAAAAATGTGTGTAAATCATACACATTATTCCTCGTGTCAGATTAAGTAGTCACACAAATTTTGAGAAGAAACGGAGGATATTTGAGTGTGCCAGTATGCCATAAACAAGTCCGAGACGAAAATCGAGTACTCCTTAAAAATAGATGATAACTTGATATTTACGGCTGAAATCGAATACGGTAACTCATAAAGCCTCTGAGACATGTGGTGGAAAAAATGGGGGAAATGAAACATGACACGGTACGACCTTCCAAATGGCTCAAATTTAAGTATATAATACACGGTTTTCGGGATTTTAAAGTCCCGAGACAAAAACATCCATAAATCACACAAACAGTTCCTCAGGTCACCTTAAGCAACCACACAAATTTTGAGAATAAATAGAGGACATTTAAGTGTGCTGGTATACGATAAACTAATCTCGGACAAAAATTGGTTACCCCATAAAAATAGATGAATACTTGTTATTTAGGGCGGAAATCGAATACGATAACTCATGAATCTAACACAGGCACGTGGTAGAAAACTAGAAGAAAAAGAAACATGAACTGGTACGACTCCTAAACGACTCAAATTCTATATGTATAATATATGGTTTTCGTGATTTCAAGATCCCATAACAAAAATGTCCGTAAATCATATGGATGCTCCTCAGGTCAAATTAAACGGGCACACAATCTTTGAGAATCAATATAGGACATTTGAGTGTGCTGGTAAACTAGTTTTCTAACGAAAATCGGGTACTCCTTAAAAATAGTTAAATAATTGTTATTTAGGGTTAATATGGAGTAGGATAACTCATGAAGCGACTCCTGACAGTCTAATATGTGATGGAAAAATTGGTAGGAAAAGAAACATAAATCAATACGACCTTCCATACGGCTCAAATTTAAGTGTATAATACAGGGTTTATAGGATTTCAGGGTCCCGGGACAAAAACATCCGTAAATCATACGGACGGCTCCTCGGTCACCAAAAGCAGTCACACAAATTTTGAGAAGAAACAGAGGACATTTAAGTGTGTTCATATGCAATAAACTAATCTCGGACAAAAATCAGGACTCGTTAAAAATAGATGAATGCTTGTTCTTTAAGGCATAATCGAATACGGTAACTCATGAAGCTACCCCAGCCACGTGGTAGAAAACTGGGAGAAAAACAAACATGACCCGGTAGGACTCTCAAACGACTCAAATTTATGTGTATACTACACAGTTTTCGGGATTTCAGGGTCCCATAAAAAAATATCCATAAATCATACGGATGGTTCCTCGGGCCATGTTATGCAAACACGCAAATTTTGAGGAGCAACGGAAGCCATTTAATTTTGTCGGTAAACTAGTCTCGGACGAAAATCAGATACTCCTTAAAAATATATACATACTTGTTATTTAGAGTTAATATCGAATACGGTGACTCATGAAACGACCCGAGACACGTGGTGGAAAAATTGGTAGGAAAATAAACATGACTCGATACAACCTCCCAAACGGCTCAAATTTAAGTGTATAATTCACGGTTTTCGGGATTTTGCGTTCTCGGGACAAAAAATTCGTAAATCATACGCACGGTTCCTCAGTCACCTAAAGCAGCCACAAATTTTTTGAGAAGAAACATAGGACATTTAAGTTTGCCGGTATGCGATAAACTAGTCTTGGACAAAAATCAGGTATTACTTAAAAAGAGACGAATACTTGTTACTTAGGGCTGAAATCGAAACGGTAACTCATGAAGCGACACAGACATGTGGTGGAAAAAAATCGGCGGAAAAGAAACATGACCCGGTATGACCTCCCAAACGGCTCAAATTTAAGTGTATAATACACGGTTTTCGAGATTTCAAGTTACTGTGACAAAAATATCCACAAATCATACGGACGGCTCCCCGGGTCACCTAAAGTAACCACACAAGTTTTTGAGAAGAAACAAAGAACATTTAAGTAGGCCGGTATGCGTTAAACTTGTCTTGGACGAAAATTGGGTACTCCTTTAAAATAGATGAATACTTGTTATTTAGGGCTAAAATCGAACACGGTAACTCATGAAGGTACCCAGACACGTGGTAGCAAACTGGGAGAAAAAGAACATGACCCGGTACGACTCGCAAACGAATCGAGTTTATGTGTATAATACCGATTGTTTTCGAAATTTTAGGGTCTCATATAACAATAATGTACGTAAATCATACAGACGGTTCCTCGGGTAAGATAAAGCAATCACAAATTTTTTGAGAAGAAACATGGAACATTTGAGTGTGCCGGTATGCATAAACTACTCTGAGACGAAAATCGAGCACTACTTAAAAATAAATGATAACTTTGTTATTTAGAGCTGAAATCGAATACGGTAAGTGGTGAAGCGATCCTAAGGCGCGTGGTGGAAAAACTGGGAGAAAAAGAAACATGACTCGGTAAGACCTCCCAACCAGCTCAAATTTAAGTGTATAATACACTATTTTCGGGAATTAAGGGTTTCGGAACAAAATCGTTCGTAATTCATACGAATGGTTTTTCGCGTTAGATAAAGCTGCTACACAAATTTTGAGAAGCAACAGAGATTAAATGAGGGTGCCGGTTCGCGATGAAAGATTCTCTAACGCCTAAAAAATAGATGAATATTTCTTATTTAGGACTGGAAATAGAATACGGTAACTCATGAAGCGACCCAGACACGTGCTGTAAAAGAAACATGACCCGGTAAGACGTCCCAAACGGCTCAAATTTAAGTGTATAATACACGGTTTTTGTGATTTCAAGATCCCGAGAAAAAAACATTCGTAAATCATACGAACAGTTTCTCGGGTCACCTAAAGCAGCCACACAAATTTTGAGAAGCAACAGAGGACAGATGGGTGTACCGGTATGCGATAAACAAGTCTCAAACGAAAATCGGGTACTACTTAAAAATAGATGATAACTTGTTATTTAGGGCCGAAAACGAATACCGTAACTAATGAATCGACCCCAGACACGTGGTGGAAAAACATTGAGCAAACGAAACATGACCCCGTTTGACCTCCCAGACGGTTCAAATTTAAGTGCATATTACATGGTTTCCGGTTTTCAGGGTCCCGAAACAAAAATGTCTGTAAATCTTACAGACGGTTAATCGAGACAGATAAAGCAGCCACAAATAAATTTAGAAGCAACAAAGGACCTTTGAGGGTGCCAGTACGCGATAAACGAATCTAGGACGAAAACAAAGGACTCTTTAAAAATAGATGAATATTTTTTAATTAGGGTTGAAAATCGAATACGCTAACTTATGAAATAACCCCCGCCACATTGTCGAAAAACAAGGACAAAAAGAAAAATTACCTGGTACGACCTCCCAAACGACTCAAATGTAAGTGTATAATACATGGTTTTCGTTATTTCAGGGTCTCGGACGAAAATTATCCGTAAATCATACAAGCGGTTTCTCGGGTTAGATATAACCGCCACAAAAATTTTGAGAAGCAACAGAGGATAGTTGAGTGTGCCGGTATGCGATAAACAAGTCTCGAACGAAAATCGGGTACTCCTTAAAAATAGATAATACTTGTTATTTAGAGTTGAAATCGAATACAGTAACTCATACAACGACTTCAAGCATGTGGTACAAAAATGGGGACAAAAAGTAACATTAAACGCCACGACCTCCCAAATGGCTCAAATTGAAATATATAATGCACGGTTTTCGGGATTTTAAGGTCCCGAAACAAAAATGTCCGTAAATCATGCGCATGGTTCCTTGGGTCAGATAAACAAGACACATAAATTTTGAGAGACAACTGAGGAAATTTGAGGGCGCCGGTACGCGATTAACGAGTCTCGGGCGAAAATCAGGTAATTTTTAAAAATAGATGAATAATTCTCATATACAGTTACTCATAAAGCGACCCTAGACATGTGGTGGAAAAACTGTGAGGAATAGAAACATGTCCTAGTTAGACCTGGCAAAACGGGTCAACGGGTCGGGTTCGGGTTAGTTCGGGTCTCTCTTTTATTTCGGGCCAGGACGGGTCATTTCGTGTTTTGGGTCTATTTCGGGTTTGTTGGTTGGGTCTGTTTCGGGTCAAGCGGGTCGGATTGTTTCGGGTCGTGTCATTTTCGGATGAATTAATAATAGAGAAATAGACATTTCAAGCTTTTCGGTTCAAATAGAGTTATACTTTGTCGGGTCATTTTTGGGTTTGATGGTTCAGATCAGGTCATTTTCAGGCCGCGCCAGTTACGGGTCAAGAAAGCTCCGGTCATGTTCGGGTCGGATCGGGTCAATTCGGGTTTGCAGGTCATATTCAGGTGATGTAGTTCGGGTCACTTCAGATCTCTGGTCAATCTTTTCGGATTGGGTTAATTTCGGCAGGGTTGCATTTGCTAGGTTTATCCTAGTACGACCTCACAAACGGCTCTAATTTAAGTGTATGATACACGGCTTTCGGGATTTCAAGGTTCCGGGACAAAAACATCGGTAAATAATAAGGACGGTACCTCGGGTCACCTAAAGCAACCACACAAAATTTGAGAAGAAACAAAGGACATTTAAGAGTGTCGGTATGCGATAAAGTAGTCTCGGACGAAAATCGGGTAATCCTTAAAGTTAGATGATAAATTTTTATTTAGGTCTGAAATCGAATGAAGAAACTCATGAAGCAACCCTAGACTTATGGTGGAAAACCTTGGAGGAAAAGAAAAACATGACCCGACACGAGTTCCCAAACGACTCAAATTTAAATTTATATTACACGGATTTTGGGATTTCAAATTATCGTGATAAATATGTCCGTAAATCATAAGGACAGTTCCTCGTGTCAGCTCAGGTAGCCACAAAATTTTTTAGAAGCAATAGCGTACATTTGAGGGTGCCAGTACGCGATAAAATAGTCTCGGACTAAAATCAGATATTCCTTAAAAATAAATGAATACTTATTATTTAAGGCTGAAAATCGAATTCGGCAACTCATGAAACGATCTCGGGTACGTGATAGAAAAAGGGAGAAAAAGTAAACATGAAATGCTATGACCTCCCAAACGGCTCAAATTTAAGTGTATAATACATGGTTATCGGGATTTCAAGGTCCCTGAACAAAATGTCTGTAAATCATACAGGTTGTTCCTCGGGTCAGATATAGAAGTCACATAAATTTTGAGAAGAAACAGAAGACATTTGAGTGTGCCGGTACGGGATAAACGAGTCTTAGACAAAAATTTGGCGCTCCTTAATAATAGATGAATACTTGTTATTTAGGGCTGAAATCGAATACGGTAACCCATGAAACGACACTAGACACGTCACACTTCATAGAAAAACTAGTAGAAAAAAAAATACATGAAACGGTACAACCTCACAAACGGATCAAATTAGAGTGTATAATTCACGGTTTTAGAGATTTCAAGTTCCCGGAAAAAAATGTTTGTAAATCAAACAGACGGTTCCTTGGGTCAGATAAAGTAGTCACAAAAATTATGAGAAGAAAAAGAGTACATTTGAGGGTGTCGGTACGAGATAAAAGAGTCTCGGACGAAAATTATGTAAATCTTAAAAATAGATGAATACTTGTTATTTAGGGCTGAAAATCGAATATGTTAACTCATGAACGACCTCGGGTACGTGATAAAAAAATTGGGAGAAAAAGTTACATTAAATGCTACGACCTCCCAAACGGCTCAAATTTAAGTGTATAATATACGGTTTTCGTGATTTCAAGGTCCGAAAACAAAAATGTCCGTAAATCATACGGACGGTTCCTCGGGTCAGTGAAAAAAAGTCACATAAATTTTGAGACTAAACAGAGGGCTTTAAGCGTGTCGGTACACGATAAACGAGTCTTGGACAAAAATCGGGTAATCCTTAAAAACAGATGAATACTTGTAATTTAGGGCTGAAATCGAATACAGTAACTCATGAAATGACCCTAGACATGTGGTTCAAAAACTGGTAGAAAAAGAAACATGACCTAATAGGACATCCCAAACGGATCAAATTAAAGTGTATAATTCATGGTTTTCGAGATTTCAAGTTCCCGAAAATAAAATGCCTTTAAATCATAAGTCGATTCCTTAGGTGAGATAAAATAGCCAAGCAAATTTTTGTAAGAAACAAAGGACATTGACGGTGCCGGTAAACGATAAACGAGTCTCGGACGAAAATCAGGTAATCCTTAAAACTAGATGAATACTTGTTACTTAGGGCTTAAATCGAATACGGTAACCCATGAAACGACCTGAGACACGTGGCGTAAAAAGAAAAGATTATCAGAAGACATTTGAGGGTGTCGGTACGCGATATTTTGAGAAGTAACAGAAGACATTTGAGGTGCCGGTACGCGATAAAAGAATCTCGGATGAAAATCAGGTACTCCTTAAAAACAAATGAATAGTTATTTTTAGGGCTGAAAATCGAATACGGTAACTCATGAAACGACCTCGGGTACGTGATAGAAAAATTGGCCGAAAAAGTAACATGAAACGCTACAACCTCACAAACGGCTTAAATTTAAGTGTATAATACATGGTTATCGGAATTTAAAAGTCCCTGAACAAAATGTCCGTAAATCATACAGACTATTCCTCGGATCAGATAAAGAAGTCACCGACATTTTGAGAAAAAAAACAGAAGACATTTGAGTGTGCCGGTAAGGGATAAACGAGTCTTAGACGAAATTGTGGTACTCCTTAAAAATAGATGAATATTTGTTATTTAGGGCTAAAATCGAATACGTTAACTCATGAAACGACCCGGGACGACAGGTCTTAGAAAAACTGTTAGAAAAATACACATGACTCGGTACGACCTCACAAACGGATCAAATTAGAGTGTACAATTCATGGTTTTCGGGGTTGCGGTTTCCGGAAAAAAATGCCTGTAAATCAAACAGACGAAAATTAGGTACTCCTTAAAAATAGATGGTAACTTGGTATTTAGGGCTGAAATCGAATACGACAACTCATGAAGTGACCTTAGGCACGTGGTAAATAAAGTGGAAGGAAACGAAACATAACCTAATACGACCTCCCAAACGGCTCAAATTTAAGTGTACAATACACGGTTTTCGTGATTTCAGGTTCCCGCAACAAAAATGTCTCTAAATCATACTGTCGATTCCTCGGTTTAGATAAAGGAGCCACACAAATTTTGAGAACAATAGAGGACAATTGAGGGTGCCGGTACGCGATAAACGATTCTCGGACGAATATCGAGTAATCCTTAAAAATAGATATATACTTGTTATTTAGGGTTTAAATCGAGTACGGTAACTCATGAATCTACCTCGGACACGTGGTAGAAAAACTATGAGGAAAAAAACATGACCTGGTACAACTTCTCAAACGGCTCAAATTTAAGTTTATAACTACGGGGATTTTTGGATTTCATGTTCCGGGAACCAAAATGTCAGTAAATCGTACGGTTGATATCAGAAGTCAAATATAGCAGCAACAAAAATTTGAGAAGCAACAGAAGCTAGGCGAGGGTGCCGGTATGCGATAAATGAGCATCGGACGAAAATCGGGTAATCCATAAAAATAGATGAATACTTGTTATTTAGGGCTGAAATCAAGTACGGTAACTCATGAAGCAACCTCGAACACGTGATAGAAAAATTAGGAGGAAAAGAAAAATGGCCTGATACGACCCCCAAACAGCTCAAATGTAAGTGTATGTAATATACGGTTTTCGGGATTTCAGGGTCCCGACACAAAAATCGTAAATCGTACGAACAGTTTATTGGGTTTGATAAAGTAGCCACACAAATTTTGAGAAGCAACGGAGTACATTTGAGGGTGCCTGTACGCAATAAAAGAGTCTTAGACGAAAATTAGGTATTCCTTAAAAATAAATGAATACTTGTTATTTAGCGCTGAAAATCGAATTCGGTAACTCAAGAAACGATCTCGGGTACGTGATAGAAAAATTGGGAGAAAAAGTAACACGAAACGTTACGACCTCACAAACGGCTCAAATGTAAGTGTATAATACATGGTTATCGGGATTGCAAAGTCCCTGAATAAAATGTCTGTAAATCATACAAGTTGTTCCTCGGTTCATATAAAGAAGTCACAAAATTTTTGAAAAAAAATGAAGATGTTAAAGTGTCCCGGTACAGGCTAAGCGAGTCTTAGACAAAAATATGGTACTCCTTAAAAATAGATGAATACATGTTATTTATGGCTGAAATCGAATACGGTAACTCATGAAACAACCCTAGACACGTCTTAGAAAAACTGGTAGAAAAAAAACATGACTCGGTATGTCCTCATAAACGGGTCAAATTAGAGTGTATACACTTGAATTTGAGCAGTTTGGGAGGTCGCGCCGAACCCTGTATCTCTTTCTACCGATTTTTCAACCACGTGTCCGAGTTCATTTCAAGAGTTGACCTATTCCACTTTAACCCCAAATAACGAGTATTAATCCATTTTTCAAGAGTATCAGAGATCTGACGAATGGTGGTTTATCGCATACCGGCACCCCCAAATTTCCTCTGTTACTCCTCAAATTTGGTGTGACCGCTTTATTTGATCTAAGGAACCTTTTGTGTGATTTCGGAGGATTTTGTTCCGAGACCCTGTAATCTCGAAAACCGTGTATTATAAACTTCAATTTGAACCATTTGGGAAGTCGTACCAGACCCTGTTTCTATTTTTCTCGATTTTTCTACCACGTGTCCGAGTTCATTTCAAGAGTTGATCTATTCGATTTCAGTCCCAAACAACGAGTATTAATCCATTTTTCACGATTATTCGAGGTTTGACGAATGCTGGTTATCGCATACCGGCACCCCCAAATGACCTCCGTTACACGTCAAATTTCGTGTGGCCGCTTTATCTGATCCGAGGAAACTTCTGTGTGATTTCCGGAGGATTTTATTCCGGGACCCTGTAATCCTGAAACCGCATATTAATCGCTTCAATTTGAACCATTTGGGAAGCCGTGCTGGACCTGTTTCTATTTTTCTCGAATTTTCTACCACGTGTCCGAGTTCAATTCAAGAGTTGACCTATTCGATTTCAGTCCCAAATAACGAGTATTAATCCATTTTTCACGATTATCCGAGGTTCAACGATTGCTGGTTTATCGCATACCGGCACCCCCAAATGTCCTCCGTTACTCTTTAAAATTTGTGAGGTCACCTTATCTGATTGAATGAACCTTCTGTGTGATTTCCAGAGGATTTTTTTTCGGGACCCTGTAAGCCCGAAAACCGTGTATTATACACTTCAATTTGAACCATTTCGGAGGTCGTACTGGACGCTGTTTCTCTTTCTCTCGGTTTTTCTACGACGTGTCCGAGTTCATTTCAATAGTTGACCTTTTCGATTTCAGTCCCAAATAACGAGTATTAATCCATTTTTCACGAGTATCCGAGGTTCGACGAATGGTGGTATATCGCATTCCGGCACTCCCAAATGTCTTCCTTTACTCCTCAAATTTGGTATGGCTGCTTTATCTAATCCGAGGAACCTTCTGTGTAATTTCCGGAGGATTTTGTTTCGGGACTCTTTAATTCCGAAAACTGTGTATTATACACTTCAATTTGAGTAGTTTGAGAGGTTGTGCCGGACCCTGTATCTCTTTCTACCGATTTTTCTACCACGTGTCCGAGTTAATTTCAAGAATTTACCTATACGATTTCAGTCCCTAATAACGAGTATTAATCTATTTTTCACGAATATCCGAGGTTCGACAATTGGTGGTTTATCACATACCGGCACCCCCAATGCCCTCCATTGCTCCTCAAATTTGGTGTGGCCGCCTTATCTGATCTAAGGAACCATCTGTGTGATTTCCGGGGATTTTGCTCCGAGACCCTATAATCCCGAAAACCGTGTATTTATACACTTCGATTTGAACCGTTTGGGAGGTCGTACCAGACCCCGTTTGTATTTTGCCAGATTTTTCTACCACGTGACTGTGTTCATTTGAAGAGTTGACCTATTCAACTTCAAACTCAAATAACAATTATTAATTCATTTTTCACGAGTATTTGATGTTCGACGAATGCTGGTTTATAGCATACCGTCACCCCCAAATATCCTCCGTTACTCCTCAAATTTAGTGTGGCCGGTTTATCAGATCCGAGGAACCTTTTGCGTGATTTCCGAAGGATATTGTTCCTGTAACCCTATAATACCGAAAACCGTGTATTATACACTTCAATTTAAACCATTTAGGAGGTCGAACCAGACCGTGTTTCTATTTTTCCCGATTTTTCTACCACGTGTCCGAGTTCATTTCAAGAGTTGACCTATTCGATTTCGTTCCCAAATAACGAGTCTTACTCTATTTTTCACGATTATCCGAGGTTCGACGAATGCTGGTTTATTGCATACCGGCACCCCCAAATGTCCTTCGTTACTCTTCAAATTTTTTGAGGTCACCGTAATTGATCCGAGGAACCTTCTGTGTGATTTCTGGAGGATTTGTTCCGGGACCTTGTAATCCCAAAAACTGCGTATTGTATACTTCAATTTGAGTAGTTTGAGAGGTCGTGCCGGACCCTGTATCTCTTTCTACCGATTATTCTACCACGTGTCCTAGTTTTTTCAAGAGTTGACCTATTCGATTTCAGTCCCAAATAACAAGTATTAATCCATTTTTCACGAGTATCTGAGGTTCGACGAATAATCGTTTATTGCATACCGGCACCCCGAAATGTCCTTCGTCACTCTTCAAATTTTGTGAGGTCACCTTATCTGATCCGAGGAGCCTTATGTGTTATTTCCGGAGGATTTTGTTCCGAGACTCTTTAACCCCGAAAACCGTATATTATACACTTCAATTTGAGCAGTTTGGAAGGTTGTGCCAGACCCTGTTTCTATTTTTCCCTATATTTCTACCACGTGTCTGAGTTCATTTCAAGAGTTGACCTATTCGACTTCAGTCCCAAATAACGGGTATTAATCCATTTTTCACGATTATCCGAGGTTCGACGAATGATGGTTTATCGCATACCGGCACCCCCAAATGTCATCCATTACTCCTCAAATTTGGTGTGACCGCTTTATCCGATCCAAGGAAACTTCTGTGTGATTTCCGGAGGATTTTGTTCCGGGACTCTGTAATCCCGAAAACTGTGTATTATACACTTAAATTTGAGTAGTTTGGGAGGTCGTGTCGGACCCTGTATCTCTTTCTACCGATTTTTCTACCATGTGTCTGAGTTCATTTCAAGAGTTGACCTATTCGATTTCAGTCCCAAATAACGAGTATTAATCCATTTTTCACGATTATCAGAGGCTCGACGAATGCTGGTTTATCGCATACCGACACCCCTAAATGTCCACCGTTACTCTTCAAATCTTGTGAGGTTACCTTATCTGCTCCGAGGAACCTTCTGCGTGATTTACAGAGGATTTTTTCCAGGACCCTGAACCCCGAAAACCGTGTATTATACAGTTCAATTTGAACCGTTTAGGAGGTCGTGCCGGACTGTGTTTCTATTATTCCTGATTTTTCTACCACATGTCCGAGTTCATTTCAAGAGTTGACCTATTCGATTTCGGTCCCAAATAACGAGTCTTACTCCATTTTTCACGATTATCCGAGGTTCGACGAATGCTGGTTTATCGCATACCGGCATCCCCAAATGTCCTTCGTTACTCTTCAAATTTTGTGAGGTCACCTTAATTGATTCGAGGAACCTTCTCTGTGATTTCTGGAGGATTTGTTCCAGGACCTTGTAATCCCGAAACCTGTGTATTATACACTTCAATTTGAGTAGTTTGAGAGGTCGTGCCGGACCCTGTTTCTCTTTCTACCGATTTTTCTACCACGTGTCCGAGTTCATTTCAAAAGTTGACCTATTCGATTTCTGTCCCAAATAACGAGTGTTAATCCATTTTTCACGATTATATGAGGTTCGACGAATGTTGATTTATCGCATACAGGCACCCCCAAATGTCCTCCATTATTCCTCAAATTTGGTGTGACCGCTTTATCGATCCGAGGTAACTTCGTGTGATTTCCGGAGGATTTTGTTCCGGACTCTAATCCCGAAAACTATTTATTATATACACTTCAATTTGAGCAGTTGAGGAGGTAGTGCCAGACCTTGTATCTCTTTCTACCCATTTTTCTACCACGTGTCCGAGTTCATTTCAAGAGTTGACCTATTCGATTTCAGTCCCAAATAACGGGTATTAATCCATTTTTCACGATTATTCGAGGTTCGACAAATGGTGGTTTATCGTATACCGGCACCCGCAAATGTCCTCCGTTACTCATCAAATTTGGTGTGGCTGCTTTATTTGATCTAAGGAACCATCTGTGTGATTTCCATAGGATTTTGTTCCGAGACCCTGTAAGCCCGAAAACCGTATATTACACTTCAATTTGAACCGTTTCGGAGGTCGTACCGGACGTTGTTTCTCTTTCTCTCGTTTTTTCTACCACGTGTCCGAGTTCATTTCAAGAGTTGACCTATTCGATTTCAGTCGCAAATAACGAGTATCTGACGAACCTTATGTGTTATTTCCGGAGGATTTTGTTCCGGGACTCTTTAACCCCAAAAACCGTATATTATACACTTCAATTTGAGCAGTTTGGAAGGTTGTGCCAGACGTTGTGTCTATTTTTCCCGATTTTACTACCACGTGTCCGAGTTCATTTCATGAGTTGACATATTCGATTTCAATCCCAAATAACGAGTATTATTCCATTTTTCACGGTTAACCGAGGTTCGATGAATGTTGGTTTATCGCAAACGGGCACCCCGAAATGTCCTCCGTTACTCCTTAAATTTGGTGCGGCCGCTTTATCAAATCCGAACAAACCATCTGTGTGCTTTCCAGAGGATTTTGTTCCGAGACCCAGTAATCCCGAAAACTGTATATTATACACTTCAATTTGAACCGTTTGGGAGGTAGTACCAAACCCTGTTTCTATTTTTCCCGATTTTTCTACCACGTGTCCGAGCTCATTTCAAGAGTTGACCTATTCGATTTCGGTCCCAAATAACGAGTATTAATCAATTTTTCACGATTATCCTATGTTCGACGAATGATCGTTTATCGCATACCAACACCCCCAAATGTCATCCGTTACTATTCAAACTTTGCGAGGTTACCTTATCTGCTCCGAGGAACCTTCTGTGTGATTTACATAGGATTTTGTTCCGGGACCCTGTAACCCCGAAAACCGTGTATCATACACTTCAATTTTAGCAGTTTGGGAGGTCGTGCCGGACCCCGTTTCTATTTTAACCGATTTTTCTACCACGTGTCCGATTTCATTTCAAGAGTTGACCTATTTTATTTCAGTCCCAAATAACGAGTCTTAATCCATTTTTCACGATTATCCAAGGTTTGCCGAATGTTGGTTTATCGCATACCGGCACCCCAAAATATCCTCCGTTACTCTTCAAATTTGTGTGGCCGCTTAATTTGATCCGGGAAACCTTCTGTGTGATTTTCGGAGGATTTTGTTCTGTGACCCTGTAATCTCGAAAACCGTGTATTATACAGTTCAATTTGAACCGTTTAGGAGGTCGTGCCGGACTGTGTTTCTATTTTTCCCGATTTTTCTACCACGTGTCCGAGTTCATTTCAAGAGTTGACCTATTCGATTTCGGTCCCAAATAACGAGTCTTACTCCATTTTTCACGATTATCCGAGGTTCGACGAATGCTGGTTTATCGCATACCGGCATCCCCAAATGTCCTTCGTTACTCTTCAAATTTTGTGAGGTCACCTTAATTGATTCGAGGAACCTTCTCTGTGATTTCTGGAGGATTTGTTCCAGGACCTTGTAATCCCGAAAACTGTGTATTATACACTTCAATTTGAGTAGTTTGAGAGGTCGTGCCGGACCCTGTATCTCTTTCTACCGATTTTTCTACCACGTGTCCGAGTTCATTTCAAAAGTTGACCTATTCGATTTCTGTCCCAAATAACGAGTGTTAATCCATTTTTCACGATTATATGAGGTTCGACGAATGTTGATTTATCGCATACAGGCACCCCCAAATGTCCTCCATTATTCCTCAAATTTGGTGTGACCGCTTTATCTGATCCGAGGTAACTTCTGTGTGATTTCCGGAGGATTTTGTTCCGGGACTCTGTAATCCCGAAAACTGTTTATTATATACACTTCAATTTGAGCAGTTGAGGAGGAAGTGCCAGACCTTGTATCTCTTTCTACCCATTTTTCTACCACGTGTCCGAGTTCATTTCAAGAGTTGACCTATTCGATTTAAGTCCCAAATAACGGGTATTAATCCATTTTTCACGATTATTCGAGGTTCGACAAATGGTGGTTTATTGTATACCGGTACCCGCAAATGTCCTCCGTTACTCATCAAATTTGGTGTGGCTGCTTTATTTGATCTAAGGAACCATCTGTGTGATTTCCATAGGATTTTGTTCCGAGACCCTGTAAGCCCGAAAACCGTATATTACACTTCAATTTGAACCGTTTCGGAGGTCGTACCGGACGTTGTTTCTCTTTCTCTCGTTTTTTCTACCACGTGTCCGAGTTCATTTCAAGAGTTGACCTATTCGATTTCAGTCGCAAATAACGAGTATCTGACGAACCTTATGTGTTATTTCCGGAGGATTTTGCTCCGGGACTCTTTAACCCCAAAAACCGTATATTATACACTTCAATTTGAGCAGTTTGGAAGGTTGTGCCAGACGTTGTGTCTATTTTTCCCGATTTTACTACCACGTGTCCGAGTTCATTTCATGAGTTGACATATTCGATTTCAATCCCAAATAACGAGTATTATTCCATTTTTCACGGTTAACCGAGGTTCGTTGAATGTTGGTTTATCGCAAACGGGCACCCCGAAATGTCCTCCGTTACTCCTTAAATTTGGTGCGGCCGCTTTATCAAATCCGAACAAACCATCTGTGTGCTTTCCAGAGGATTTTGTTCCGAGACCCAGTAATCCCGAAAACTGTATATTATACACTTCAATTTGAACCGTTTGGGAGGTAGTACCAAACCCTGTTTCTATTTTTCCCGATTTTTCTACCACGTGTCCGAGCTCATTTCAAGAGTTGACCTATTCGATTTCGGTCCCAAATAACGAGTATTAATCAATTTTTCACGATTATCCTATGTTCGACGAATGATCGTTTATCGCATACCAACACCCCCAAATGTCATCCGTTACTATTCAAACTTTGCGAGGTTACCTTATCTGCTCCGAGGAACCTTCTGTGTGATTTACATAGGATTTTGTTCCGGGACCCTGTAACCCCGAAAACCGTGTATCATACACTTCAATTTTAGCAGTTTGGGAGGTCGTGCCGGACCCCGTTTCTATTTTAACCGATTTTTCTACCACGTGTCCGATTTCATTTCAAGAGTTTACCTATTTTATTTCAGTCCCAAATAACGAGTCTTAATCCATTTTTCTCGATTATCCAAGGTTTGCCGAATGTTGGTTTATCGCATACCGGCACCCCAAAATATCCTCCGTTACTCTTCAAATTTGTGTGGCCGCTTAATTTGATCCGGGAAACCTTCTGTGTGATTTTCGGAGGATTTTGTTCTGTGACCCTGTAATCTCGAAAACCGTGTATTATACACTTCAATTTGAACCGTTTGGGAGGTCGTACCGGAACCTGTTTCTATTTTTCCTCATTTTTCTACCACGTGTCTGAGTTCATTTCAAGAGTTGACCTGTTCGATTTCGGTCCCAAATAACGAGTCTTTATCCATTTTCACGATTATCCGAGGTTCGACGAATGCTGGTTTATCGCATACCGGCACCCCCAAATGTCCTCCGTTACTCTTCAAATTTTGTGAGGTCACCTTAATTGATCCGAGGAACCTTCTGTGTGATTTCTGGAGGATTTGTTCCGGGACCCTGTAATCCTGAAAACCGTGCATTATACACTTCAATTTGAAGCGTTTGGGAGGTCGTACCGGACCCTGTTTCTATTTTTCCGATTTTTCTACCACGTGTCCGAGTTCATTTCAAGAGTTGACCTATTCGATTTCAGTCCCTAAATAACGAGTATTAATCTATTTTTCACGAGTATCCGAGGTTCAACAAATGGTGGTTTATCTCATACCGGCATCCCCAAATGTCCTCCGTTACTCCTCGCATTTGGTGTGGCCGCTTTATCTGATCTAAGGAACCATCTGTGTGATTTTCAGAGGATTTTTTTCCGAGACCCAGTAATCCCGAAAACCGTGTATTATACACTTCAATTTGAACCGTTTGGGAGGTCGTACCAGACCCTGTTTCTATTTTTCCCGATTTTTCTATCACGTGTCCGAGTTCATTTCAAGAGTTGACTTATTCGATTTCGGTCCCAAATAACGAGTACTAATCCATTTTTCACGATTATCCGATGTTCGACGAATGTTGGTTTATCGCATACCAGCACCCCCAAATGTCCTCCGTTACTCTATAAATTTTGTGAGGTCACATTATCTGATCGGAGGAACCTTCTGTGTAGTTTCCGGAGGATTTTGTTCCGAGACCCTCCAAGCTGGAAAACCGTGTATTATATACACTTCAATATACACTTCAATTTGAACCGTTTCGGAGGTCTTACCGAACGCTGTTTCTCTTTCTCTCGATTTTTCTACCAACGTGTCTGAGTTCATTTCAAGAGTTAAACTATTCGATTTCAGTCCCAAATAACGAGTATTAATAAATTTTTTCACGATTATCCGAGATTCGACGAATGCTGGTTTATCGCATGCCAGCTCCCCCAAATGTCCTCCGTTACTCTTAAAATTTTGTGAGGTCATCTTATGTGATCCGAGGATTTTGTTTCGAGACACAGTAATCTCGAAAACCGTGTTTTATTCACTTCAATTTGAACCGTTTGGGAGGTCGTACCAGACCCTGTTTCTATTTTTCCCAATTTTTCTACCACGTGTCCGAGTTCATTTCAAGAGTTGACCTATTCGATTTCAGTCCCAAATAACGAGTACTAATCCATTTTTCACGATTATCTGAGGTTCGACAAATGGTGGTTCATCGTATACCGGCACCCCCAAATGTCCTCCGTTACTCATCAAATTTGTTGTGGCCGCTTTATCTTATCTAAGGAACCATCTGTGTGATTTCCAGAGGATTTCGATCCGAGACCCAGTAATCTCGAAAACCGTGTATTTTTTTTTTTTTTTTTTTTTTTTTTTTTTTTTTTTGGAAAGGTAAGCTTTTCATTAATAATTATAGTCCCTTACACCACATATAGAGAAGGCATTTTCATGCTCATCCTACCTCATTACATAGCTTTTCAATCCAATGTTTAACACTACTCTTAATACTCACTATTCTACAACTTCTAATTCTCATACGAATTTCATTCCTAACTAGACTAGCCACTAGCTTAGGACTATGGATATACTGCTCCACTCGACACACATTGCGACTCCACCACACATGCTGCATCAAACTCGCCAAAATCATAGCCACAATCCTCTTCCTGCAAATATCACGAACTCGCCACTTAAGCCACCACCACACAACTCGTCATTGGTATATCAATGCAAAGACCAGGTAGCTATCGTTGCTCTCCGTGCATCTTTCACTTTGTACACACATCTGAAAAAAAGGTGTTCATGACTTTCCTCTTCAACACCACAAAATAAGCACACATTAGTCTGCACAATGCCCATCTTCATCAATCTATCCTGGGTCAATAATCTTTGTTGCGCCACCACCCATACGAAAACCGTGTATTATACACTTCAATTTTAACCGTTTGGGAGGTCGTACCAGACCCTGCTTCTATTTTTCCCGATTTTTGTACCACGTGTCCGAGTTTATTTCAAGAGTTGACCTATTCGATTTGCGTCCCAAATAACGAGTATTAATCCATTTTTCACGATTATCCGAGGTTCGACGAATGGTGGTTTATCGCATACCGGCACCCCCAAATGTCTTTCGTTACTCTTCAAATTTTGTGAGGTCACCTTATCTGATCCGAGGAACCTTATGTGTTATTTCCTAAGGATATGTTCCGGGACTCTTTAACCCCGAAAACCGTATATTATACACTTCAATTTGAGCAGTTTGGAAGGTTTTGCCAGACCCTGTTTATATTTTTCCCGATTTTTCTACCACGTGTCCGAGTTCATTTCAAGAGTTGACATATTCGATTTCAGTCCCAAATGACGAGTATTATTCCATTTTTCACGATTATCCAAGGTTCGGTGAATGCTGGTTAATCTAAAATTTAATGTGGCCGCTTTATCTAATCCGAAGAAACTTCTGTGTGATTTCCGGAAGATTTTGTTCCGGGACTTTGTAATCCCAAAAACTGTGTATTATACACTTCAATTTGAGCAGTTGATGAGGTAGTGCCAGACCCTGTATCTCTTTCTACTGATTTTTCTACCACGTGTCCGAGTTCATTTCAAGAGTTGACTTATTCGATTTCAGTCCCCAATAACGGGTATTAATCCATTTTTCACGATTATCCGAGATTCAATAAATGGTTGTTTATCGCATACCGACACCCCTAAATATCCTCCGTTACACATCAAATTTGGTGTGGCCCCTTTATCTGATCAAAGGAACCATCTGTGTGATTTCAGAGGATTTTGTTCCGAGACCCAGTAATCCTGAAAACCGTGTATTATAAACTTCAATTTGAACCGTTTGGGAGGTCGTACCAGACCCTGTTTCTATTTTTCTCAATTTTTCTACCACGTGTCCGAGTTCATTTCAAGAGTTGACCTATTCGATTTCGGTCCCAAATAACGAGTATTAATCCATTTTTCACGATTATCCGATGTTCAACGAATGCTGGTTTATCGCATACCAGCACCACCAAATGTCCTCCGTTACTCTTTAAATTTTCTGAGGTCACCTTATCTGATCAAAGGAACCTTTTGTGTGATTTCCAGACGATTTTGTTCTGAGACCCTGTAAGCTCGAAAACCGTGTATTATATACGCTTCAATATACACTTCAATTGAACCGTTTCGGAGGTCGTACCAAACGCTGTTTCACTTTCTCTCGGTTTTTCTACCATGTGTCCAAGTTCATTTCAAGAGTTGACCTATTCGATTTCAGTCCCAAATAACGAGTATTAATCCATTTTTCACGATTATTCGAGGTTCGACGAATGCTGGTTTATCGCATACCGACACCCGTAATTGTCCTCCGCTACTCTTCAAATTTAGCGTGACCGCTTTATCTGATCCGAGGAAACTTCTGTGTGATTTCTGGAGGATTTTGTTCCGGGACTCTTTAATCCCGAAAACTGTGTATTATACACTTCAATTTGAGTAGTTTGAGAGGTCGTGCCGGACCCTGTATCTCTTTCAACCGATTTTTCTACCACGTGTCCGAGTTAATTTCAAGAGTTTACCTATACCATTCCAGTCCCAAATAACGAGTATTAATCTATTTTTCACGAATATCCGAGGTTCGACAAATGCTGGTTTATCGCATACCGTCACCCCCAAATATCCTCCGTTACTCGTCCATATTGCGTGGCCGGTTTATCTGATCTGAAGAACATTTTGTGTGATTTCCGAAAGATTTTGTTCCTGTACCCTGTAATCCCGAAAACCGTGTATTATACGCCTCTAATTTGAACCGTTTAGGGGGTTGAACCGGACCGTGTTTCTAGTTTTCCCGATTTTTCTACCACGTGTCCGAGTTCTTTTCAAGAGTTGACCTATTCGATTTCGGTCCCAAATAATGAGTCTTAATCCATTTTTCACGATTATCCGAGGTTCGACGAATGCTGGTTTATCGCATACCGGCACCCCCAAATGTCCTCTGTTACTCTTCAAATTTTGTGAGGTCATCTTATGTGATCCGAGAAACCTTCTGTGTGATTTCCGGAGGATTTTGTTCCGGGACCCTGTAACCCCGAAAAACGTGTATTATACACTTCATTTTGAGCAGTTTGGGAGGTCGTGTCGGACCCTGTATCTCTTTCTACCGATTTTTCTACCACGTGTCCGAGTCCATTTCAAGAGTTGACCTAATCGATTTCAGTCCCAAATAACGAGTATTAATCCATTTTTCACAAGTTTCCGAGGGTCGACAAATGCTGGTTTATCGCATACCGGGACCCCCAAATGTCCTCCGTTACTCCTCAAATTTTGTTTGGCCGTTTTATCTGATCCGAGGAAGCTTTTGTGTGATTTCCGAAGGACTATGTTCCGGGACCCTGTAATCCCGAAAACCGTGTATTATACACTTTAATTTGAACTTTTTGGGAGGTTGTACCGGACCCTGTTTCTATTTTTCCCCATTTTTCTACCACGTGTCCGAGTTTATTTCAAGTGTTGACCTATTCGATAACAGTCCCAAAAAACGAGTATTAATCCATTTTTCACGATCATTCGAGGATCGACGAATGCTGGTTTATCACAAACCGGCACCCCCAAATGTCCCCCGTTACTCTTCAAATTTAGTGTGGTCACCTTATCTGATCCGAGAAATCTTCTTTATGATTTCCAGAGGAATTGGTTCCTGGACTCTGTAATCCCGAAAACTGTGTATTATACACTTCAATTTGAGCAGTTGAGGAGGTAGTGCCAGACCTTGTACCTCTTTCTACCGATTTTTCTACCACATGTCCGAGTTCATTTCAAGAGTTGATCTATTCGATTTCAGTCCCAAATACGGGGATTAATCCATTTTTCACGATTATCCGAGGTTCGACAAATGGTGGTTTATCGCATACCGGCACCCCCAAATGTCCTACGTTACTCCTCAAATTTGGTGTGGCTGCTTTATCTAATCTAAGGAACCTTCTGTGTGATTTCTAGAGGATTTTGTTCCGAGACCATGTCATCCCTAAAACAGTGCATTATACACTTCAATTTGAATCGTTTGGGCGGTCGTACCAGACCATGTTTTTATTTTTCCCGATTTTTCTACCACGTGGCCGAGTTAATTTCAAGAGTTGATATATTCAATTTCAATCCCAAATAACGAGTATTAATCCATTTTACACGATTATCCGAGGTTCGACGAATACTAATTATGTTAGGTCACCTTATCTGGTCCGAGGAACCTTCTTTGTGATTTTCGGAGGATTTTGTTCCGGGTCCCTGTATCTCTTTCTACCGATTTTTCTACCACGTGTCCGTGTTCATCTCTAGGGTTGACCTATTCAACTTCAATCCGAAATAACGAGTATTAATCCATTTTTCACGAGTATCCGAGGTTCGACAAATAGTGGTTTATCGCATACCGGCACCCCCAAATGTCCTCCGTTACTCCTCAAATTTGGTGTGGCCGCTTTATCTTATCTAAGGAACCACCTGTGTATGTTCCAGAGGATTTTTTTTTGCGAGACCCAGTAATCCCGAAAACCGTGTATTATACACTTCAATTTGAACCGTTTGTGAGGTTGTACCAGACCCTGTTTCTATTTTTTCCAATTTTTATACCACGTGTCCGAGTTCATTTCAACAGTTGACCTATTCAATTTCAGTCCAAAATAACGAGTATTAATCCATTTTTCATGATTATCCGAGGTTCGGCGAATGGTGGTTTATCGAATAGCGGCACCCCCAAATGTCCTCCGTTACTCTTCAAAGTTCGTGAAGACCTTGTCTGATCCGAGAAACCTTCCGTGTGATTTTTGTAGGATTTTGTTCCGGGACTTTATAATCCCGAAAATCGTGTATTATACACTTCAATTTCAACCGTTTGGGAGGTCGTACCTGACCCTTTTTCTATATTTCCCCATTTTTATACCACGTGTCCATGTTCATTTCAAGAGTTGACCTATTCGATATCAGTCCCAAAAAACGAGTTTTAATCCATTTTTGACGATTATCCGCGGATCGACGAGTGCTGGTTTATCGCATACCGGCACCCCCAAATGTCCCCCGTTACTCTTCAAATTTTGTGAGGTCACCTTATCTGATCCGAGAAATCTTCTGTTTGAGTTATGGAGGATTTTTTTTCTGAACCCTATAATCCCGAAAACCGTGTATTATACACTTCAATTTGAAACGTTTGGGAGGTCGTACCAGACCCTGTTTCTATTTTTCCTGATTTATGTACCATGTGTTTGAGTTCATTTCAAGAGTTGACCTATTCGATTTCAGCCCCAAATAACGAGTATTAATCCATTTTTCACGATTATCCGAGGTTCGACAAATGATGGTTTAACGTATACCGGCACCCCAAAATGTCCTCCGTTACTTCTCAAATTTGGTGTGGCCGCTTTATCTGATCCGAGAAACCTTTTTTGTCATTTCTGGAGGATTTTGTTCTGGGACCCTGTAATCCAAAAAACCGTGCATTATACACTTCAATTTAAACCGTTTGGGAGGTCGTACCGGACCTTGTTTCTATTTTTCCCGATTTTTCTACCAAGTGTCCGAGTTCATTTCAAGAGTTGGACTATTCGATTTTGGTCCCAAATAACGAGTATTAATTCATTTTTCACGATTATCCGAGATTCGACGAATGCTGCTTTATCGCATACTGGCACGCCCAAATGTCCACCGTTACTCTTCAAATTTATTGAGGTCATCTTATCTTATCCGAGGAACATTCTGTGTTATTTCCGGAGGATTTTGCCCCGGGACCCTGTAACCCAGAAAATCCTGTATTATACACTTCAATTTGAGGAGTTTTGGAGGTCGTGCCGAACCCTGTATCTCTTTCTACCGATGTTTCTACCACGTGTTAGAGTTCATTTCAAGAGTTGCCCTATTCGATTTCGGTGCCAAATAACGAGTATTAATCTATTTTCACGATTATCTGAGGTTCGACGAATGGTGGTTTATCGCATACCGGCACCCCCAAATGTCCTTCGTTACTCTTCAAATTTTGTGAGGTCACCTTATCTGATCCGAGGAACCTTCTGTCTGATTTTTGTAGGATTTTGTTCCGGGACCCTGTAATCCCGAAAACCGTGTATTATACACTTCAATTTGAACCGTTTGGGAGGTCGTACCGCACCCTGTTTCTATTTTTCCCCATTTTCTACCACGTGTCCGAGTTAATTTCAAGAATTGACATATTCGATTTATGTCCCAAATAACGAGTGTTAATCCATTTTTCACGATTATGTGAGGTCCGACGAATGAATGGTTTATCGCAAACGGGCACCTCCAAATGTCCTCCGTTATTCCTCAAATTTGGTGTGGCTGCTTTATCAAATCCGAGGAAACTTTTGTGTGATTTCCGTTGGATTTTGTTCCGGGACTCTGTAATCCCGAAAACTCTGTATTATACACTTCAATTTGAGTAGTTAAGGAGGTAGTGCCAGACCATGTATCTCTTTCTACCGATTTTTCTATCACTTGTTCGAGTTCATTTAAAGATTTTACCTATTCGATTTCAGTCCCAAATAACGGGTATTATTTATTTTTTACGATTATCCGAGGTTCGACAAATGCTGGTTTATCGCATACCGGCACCCCCAAATATCCTCTGTTACTCCTCAAATTTGGTGTGGCTGGTTTATCAGATCTAAGAGACCTTTTGTGTGATTTCCGGAGGATTTTGTTCTGTGACCCTGTAATTCCCGAAAACCGTGTATTATACACTTCAATTTGAACCGTTTAGGAGGTCGTACCAAACCCTGTTTCTATTTTTCCTGATTTTTCTACCACGTGTTCAAGTTCATTTCAAGAGTTGATTTATTCGATTTCAGTCCCAAATATCGAGTATTAATCCCTTTTTCACGATTATCCGAGGTTCGACGAATGCTGGTTTATCGCATACTGGCACCCCCAAATGTCCTCCTTACTTTTCAAATTTAGTGTGGCCGCTTTATCTGATCCGAGGAAACTTCTGTGTGATTTCCGGAGGATTTTGTTCAGGGACTCTGTAATCCGGAAAATTGTATATTTATACACTTCAGTTTGAACCGTTTGGGAGGTCGTACCAGACCCGGTTTCTATTTTTCCCGATTTTATTACCACTTGTCCGAGTTAAATTCAAGAGTTGACCTATTCGATTTCAGTCCCAAATAATGAGTATTAATCCATTTTTTACGATTATCCGAGGTTCGACGAATGCTGGTTTAACGGATACCGACACCCCCAAATGACCTCCGTTACTCTTCAAATTTTGTGAGGTCACCTTATCTGATCCGAGAAATCTTATGTGTGATTTCTGGAGGAATTTGTTCTGAACCCTATATTCCCGAAAACCGTGTATTATACACTTCAATTTGAAACGTTTGGGAGGTCGTACCTGACGCTGTTTCTATTTTTCTTGATTTTTATACCACGTGTTTGAGTTCATTTCAAGAGCTGACCTATTCGATTTCAGCCTCAAATAACGAGTATTAATCCATTTTTCACGATTATCCGAGGTTCGGCAAATGATGGTTTATCATATACCGGCACCCTCAAATGCCTTCCGTTACTCCTCAAATTTGGTGTGGCCGCTTTATCTAATCCAAGAAACCTTCTATGTTATTTCTGGAGGATTTTGTTCCGGGACCCTGTAATCCCAAAAACCGTGTATTATACACTTCAATTTAAACCGTTTGGGAGGTCGTACCGGACCCTGTTTCTATTTTTCCCGATTTTTCTACTACGTGTCCGAGTTCATTTCAAAAGTTGACATATTCGATTTCAGTCCAAAATAACGAGTGTTAATCCATTTTTCACGATTATCCGAGGTCCGACGAATGCTGGTTTATCGCTAACGGGCAACCCCAAATATCCTCCGTTACTCCTCAAATTTAGTGTGGCTGCTTTATCTAATCCGAGGAAACTTCTGTGTGATTTCCGGAGGATTTTGTTTCGGGACTCTGTAATCCCAAAAACTGTGTATTATATACACTTCAATTTGAGCTGTTAAGGAGGTAGTGCCAGACCATGTATCTCTTTCTTCTGATTTTTCTACCACGTGTCCGAGTTAATTTCAAGAATTGACATATTCGATTTCAGTCCCGAATAACGGGTATTAATTTATTTTTCACGATTATCCGAGGTTCGACAAATGCTGGTTTATCGCATACCGGCACCCCCAAATGTCCTCTGTTACTCCTTAAATTTGGTGTGGCTGGTTTATCAGATCTAACGGACCTTTTGTGTGATTTCCGGAGGATTTTGTTGTGAGACCCTGTAATCCCGAAAATCGTGTATTATACACTTCAATTTGAACCGTTTAGGAGGTCGTAACAGACCCTGTTTGTATTTTTTCCGATTTTTCTACCACGTGTCCGAGTTCATTTCAAGAGTTGACCTATTCGATTTCAGTCCCAAATAACGAGTATTAGTCCTTTTTTCACGATTATACGAGGTTCGACGAATGCTGGTTCATCGCATACCGTCACCCCAAATGTCCTCTGTTACTCCTCAAATTTAATGTAGCCGCTTAATCTGATCCGAGGAAACTTCTGTGTGATTTCCGGATGATTTTGTTCCGGGACTCTGTAATCCGGAAAACCGTGTATTTATACACTTCAATTTGAACCGTTTGGGTGGTCGTACCAGACCCTGTTTCTATTTTTCCCGATTTTTCTACCACGTGTTCGAGTTAAATTCAAGAGTTGACCTATTCGATTTCATTCCCAAATAACGAGTATTAATCCCTTTTTTACGATTATCTGAGGTTCGACGAATGCTGTTTTATCGCATACCGACACCCCTAAATGTCCTTCGTAACTCCTCAAATTTGGTGTGGCCGCTTTATCTAATCCGAGGAAACTTCTGTGTGATTTCCGGAGGATTTTGTTCCGGGGCTCTGTAATCCCGAAAACTGTGTATTATACACTTCAATTTGAGCAGTTGAGGAGGTAGTGCCAGACCCTGTATCTCATTCTACGGATTTTTCTATCACGTGTCCGATTTCATTTAAAGAGTTGACCTATCCGATTTTAGTCCCAAATAACGGGTATTAATTCATTTTTCACGATTATCCGAGGTTCGACAAATGCTAATTTATCGCATACTGGCACCCCTAAATGTCCTCTATTACTCCTCAAATTTGGTTTGGCTGGTTTATCTAAGGGTCCTTTTTTGTGATTTTTGGAGGATTTTGTTCGGAGCCCTTTAATCCCGAAAACCGTGTATTATACAATTCAATTTGAACCGTTTAGTAGGTCGTACCAGACCCTGTTTCTATTTTTCCTGATTTTTCTACCACATGTCCGAGTTTATTTCAAGAGTTGACCTATTCGATTTCAGTCCCAAATAACGAGTATTAATCTCTTTTTCACGATTATCCAAGGTTCGACGAATGCTGGTTTATCGCATACCGGCACCCCCAAATGTCCTCCGTTACTCCTCAAATTTAGTGTGGCCGCTTTATCTGAACGGTAGGAAACTTCTGTGTGATTTTCGGAGGATTTTTTTCCGGGGCTCTGTAATCCGGAAAACCGTGTATTTATAAACTTCAGTTTCAACCGTTTGGGAGGTCGTACCAGACCCTGTTTCTATTTTTCCCTATTTTTCTACCACGTGTCCGAGTTACATTCAAGAGTTGACCTATTCGATTTCAGTCCCAAATAACGAGTATTAATCCATTTTTTACGATTATCCGAGGTTCGACGAATGCTGGTTTATCGCATACCGACACCCCCAAATGTCCATCGTAACGCCTCAAATTTGGTGTGGCCGCTTTATCTAACCCGAGGAAACTTCAATGTGATTTCCGGAGGATATTGTTCCGGGACTCTGTAATCCCGAAAACTATGTATTATACACTTCAATTTGAGCAGTTGAGGAGGTAGTGCCAGACCCTGTATCTCTTTCTACCGATTTTTCTATCACGTGTCCGAGTTCATATCAAGAGTTGACCTATTCGATTTCAGTCCCAAATAACGGGTATTAATTCATTTTTCACGACTATCCGAGGTTCGACAAATGCTGGTTTATCGCATATCGGCACCCCCAAATATCCTCTGTTACTTCTCAAATTATGTGTGGCTGGTTTATCTGATCTAAGGAACTTTTTGTGTGATTTTCTGAGGATTTTGTTCCGAGACCCTGTAATCCCGAAAACCGTGTATTATACACTTTAATTTGAACCGTTTGGGAGGTCGTACCGGACCCTGTTTCAATTTTTCCCGATTTTTCTACCACGTGTCCGAGTTCATTTCAAGAGTTGAACTTTTCGATTTCAGTCCCAAATAACGAGTATTAATCCATTTTTCACGATTATCCGAGGTTCGACGAATGCTGGTTTATCTCATACCGGCACCCCCAAATGTCCTCTATTACTCCTCAAATTTGGTTTGGCTGGTTTATCAGATCTAAGGGACCTTTTTTGTGATTTCCGGAGGATTTTGTTCGGAGACCCTGTAATCCCGAAAACCGTGTATTTTACAATTCAATTTGAACCGTTTAGGAGGTTATACCACACCTTGTTTCTATTTTTTCCGATTTTTCTACCACGTGTCCGAGTTCATTTCAAGAGTTGACCTATTCGATTTCAGTCCCAAATAACGAGTATTAATCTCTTTTTCACGATTATCCGAGGTTCGACGAATGCTGGTTTATCGCATACCGGCACCCCCAAATGTCCTCCGTTACTCCTCAAATTTAATGTGGCCGCTTTATCTGATCCGAGGAAACTTCTGTGTGATTTCCGGAGGATTTTGCTCCGGGACTCTGTAATCCGGAAAACCGTGTATTTATACAGTTCAATTTGAACCGTTTGGGAAGTCGTACCAGACCCTGTTTCTATTTTCCCGATTTTTCTACCACGTGTCCGAGTTCATTTCAAGAGTTGGCCTATTCGATTTCGTTCCCAAATAACGAGTATTAATCCATTTTTCACAATTATCCGAGGTTCGACAAATGATAGTTTATCATATACCGTCACCCCCAAATGTTACTCCTCAAATTTGGTGTGGCCGCTTTATCTGATCCGAGAAACCTTCTGTGTTATTTCTGGAGGATTTTGTTCCGGGACCCTGTAATCCCAAAAACCGTGCATTATACGGATATGTTCATTTTATATATATATGTTTACTCCTTATTTTTGCTCGGTTTCTATTGTTCATCATACTTTAAATAGTATATTTTTTGAGCTAATTCTGTGTTCTAGGTGTATTGTTGTGTTTGTTACGTTTTTATAGGAATCTAAGCATTTAGAGGCTTTTTCCTATCATTTTATACACCAAGTCACTAAGCTAAACAAGACCAAGTGTTGGACTAAGCATGGAGCATTGGAATGGGTTTTGCATGGAGAAATTGATGGATTTATATGTGTAATGTAAATGTTGCCAACAATCAAAGTCAAAGCCCAATGTTCAAGTCCAAGTCAAGGTGGAAAGCATAAGATTCCAACATGATTAGGATACTTTTTGGGAGTTCTAAAGATGATAGATGAAGCATTTACCCAGGTGCATTAAGGGTCATTAATCACGCTCTTTGGATTCCTCAACAATTAAGTGAGGAATTAAGTGGAAACTACCCGGAAACACACGACCCCGATCGGGGTTGCCTGGCCCCGATCGGGGTTGCATCCCTCTTGATTATTTACGTTTCTTCTTCCTCTCCTATAAATAGGAGAGGCATTCCAAGGCTTAGGGCATCCAATTTTACGTCTCATTTTCACTCTACATTAGCCTTAAGCATCATATTTCTCTCAATAGTTTTTCTTATATTGTTAAGCTTGTAGTTCTTCAAACTTTTAGTCCTTAATACATTTTCAAGCATTTGGTTATTATTTGTTCTTCCATACAAGTTCATCTCTTTAAGGTATTCCTATTTATAGTTTACATTTCTATTTAGTTTATACTTAGTTTATAATTAAGCACTCCATTTAGATTACTTTAGTTTTATTTCTCTTGCATGTTAAATCATTTAGTTTATTTAAAACATATAATCATGTTTATCATTCCTCTTAATATAATTTAAAATTTACACCTTAATATGAGTAGCTAAATCTCTTAGTCTAAGGGCTAGGGGAGCCATGCATAAATCAAATATATAACATGATAAAATAGGTTAATAATAATATTATTCATATTGCTTCTATCACATGTTTTCACCATAATGTTTAATCTTTGTTTAAGGCCTTATTCATAGATTAAGTTTGTTCATTCGTTCTAAAAGTCGAGAGGCATGGAATAGAATTAGACAAAGCATGTGTAGTAGGACGACCTAGTCATGGACGAAAGTTTCTCTAGGACCCGGTCTATGGTTGATACTAATGCCGTAAGGTGGGTATCTTTAAGCCTAAGCAATTGACAATGTTATTAGTACCAAATTTATCATGATCATATGTTTACCTTTGTATGTGTGACCCGAACCCCTTAGACTCTCTTTTATCATATAATTTACATTACAACCTTTGTTAATCATTAAACAACCAAACCAAACTAAAAACGAATCGACCTTGATAAGAATCTACCCATAGCAATTCACGACGTAATTCCCGTTTCCTTGTGGTTCGACCCCTATTACTACATTTATTTGTGTCTAGGGAATTTATCTTTGCATAGGTACGCGACAAGCCTATCAAATTTTGGCACCGTTGTCGGGAAAACGGTTTTATTGCATTTTGAATTGTAGATTTTTATCTTGTTTTCCTTTGTCTTGGGGAACACTTGTTCCTTGAGACCCTTAATTATCATTTCTCTAGAAATTGTTGTCTTATGCAAAGGTCCTCACGCAAGGGAGAATTGCTTTCACCGGATTCCGATCCGAGAGAACCTTTAGGAGAAGACGACGTTTTTGGAAGGAAGTGAAAGTGGCCTCTTCTCCCGTACAAGCCGAAAGTGCTAGAAAGTCTTACTTAGACGATCTAGAAGCCCTTGAAGAGGAGGAGGTTTCAAGTTCATCATCTCCACCACCACTACCATCTACTACCAAAAAGATGGTGAAACTTTCCGATCACTCAAAGCCCACCGCGACCATGCTTCCGGCCGGTATCACAACCACTCAAACTTTCCGATCACTCAAAGCCCACCCTTATATGTCCTCTGTTACTCTTCAAACTTTGTGAGGTCACCTTATCTAATCCGAGGAACCTTCTGTGTGATTTCCGGAGGATTTTGTTCTGGGACCTTGTAATCCCGAAAATCGTGTATTATACACTTCAATTTGAAGCGTTTGGGAGGTCGTACCGGACCCTGTTTCAATTTTTCCCGATTTTTCTACCACGTGTCCAAGTTCATTTCAAGAGTTGACCTATTCGATTCCAGCCCCAAATAACGAGTATTAATCCATATTTCACGATTATCCAAGGTTCGACGAATGCCGGTTTATCGCATACCGACACCCTCAGATGTCCTCTGTTACTCTTCAAACTTTGTGGGGACACCTTATCTGATCCGAGGAACCTTCTGTGTGATTTCCCGAGGAATTTGTTCAGGGACCCTGTAATCCCGAAAACCGTGTATTATACACTTCAATTTGAACCGTTTGGGAGGTCGTACCGGACCCTGTTTCTATTTTTCCTGATTTTTCTACCATGTGTCTAGTTCATTTCAAGAGTTGATCTATTCGAATTCAGTCCCAAATAACGAGTATTAATCCATTTTTCACGAGTATCCGAGGTTCGACAAATTGTGGTTTATCTCATACCGGCATCCCCAAATGTCCTCTTTTACTCCTCGAATTTGGTGTGGCCGCTTTATCTGATCTAAGAAACCATCTGTGTGATTTCCAAAGGATTTTGTTCCGAGACCCAGTAATCCCGAAAACCGTGTATTATGAACTTCAATTTCAACCGTTTAGGAGGTCATACCATACCCTGTTTCTATTTTTCCCGATTTTTCAACCACGTGCCCGAGTTCATTTCAAGAGTTGTCCTATTCGCTTTCAGTCCCAAATAACGAGTATTAATCCATTTTTCACAATTATCCGAGGTTCGACGAATAGTGGTTTATCGCATATCGGCACCCCCAAATGTCCTTCGTTACTCTTCAAATTTTTTGAGGTCACCTTATCTGATCCGAGGAACCTTCTGTGTGATTTCCGGAGGATTTCGTTCTGGGACCCTGTAATCCCGAAAACCGTGTATTATACACTTCAATTTGAACCGTTTGGGAGGTCGTACCGGACTCTGTTTCTTTTTTTCCTGATTTTTCTACCACGTGTCCGAGTTCATTTCAAGAGTTAATCTATTCGATTTCAGTCCCAAATAACGAGTATTAATCTATTTTTCACGATTTTCCGAGGTTCGACGAATGATGGTGTATCGCAAACCGGCACCCCCAAATGTCCTCCGTTACTCCTCAAATTTTGTGTTGCCGCTTTATCTAATCCGAAGAAACTTTTGTGTGATTTTCGGAGGATTTTGTTCCGGGACTCTGTAATCCCTAAAAATGTGTATTATACACTTCAATTTGAGTAGTTGAGGTGGTAGTGCCTGGCCCTGTATCTCTTTCTACCGATTTTTCTACCACGTGTCCGAGTTAATTTCAAGAATTGACCTATTCGATTTCAGTCCCAAATAACAGGTATTAATCTATTTTTCGCGATTATCCGAGGTTCGACAAATGGTGGTTTATCGCATTCCGGGAACCCCCAAATGTCCTCCGTTACTCCTCAACTTTCGTGTGGCCGCTCTATGTGATCCGAGGAACCTTTTGTGTAATTTCCGGAGGATTTTGTTCCGGGACCCTGTAATCCCGAAACTGTGTATTTATACACTTCAATTTGAACCGTTTAGTAGGTCGTACCGGACCCTGTTTCTATTTTTCTCGATTTTTGTACCACATGTTCGAGTTCATTTCAAGAGTTGACCTATTCGATTTCAATACCAAATAACAGGTATTATCCATTTTTCACGATAATCCAAGGTTCGACGAATGCTGGTTTATCACATACAGGCACCCTTAGATGTCCTCCGTTACTCTTCAAATTTTGTGAGGTCACCTTATCTGATTCGAGGAACCTTCTGTGTGATTTCTGGAGAATTTTGTTCCGGGACCCTTTAATCCCGAAAATCGTGTAGTACACTTCAATTTGAACCATTTGGGAGGTCATAACGGACCCTGTTTATAATTTTCCAGATTTTTCTACCATGTGTCCGAGTTCATTTCAAGAGTTGATCTATTCGATTTCAGTCCCAAATAAGGAGTATTAATTTTATTTTTCACGATTATCCGAGGTTCGACGAATGCTGGTTTATCTCATACCGGTACTCCTAAATGTCCTCCGTTACTCCTCATATTTGATGTGGCCTCTTTATCTGATCCGAGGAACCTTCTGCGAGATTTCCGGAGGATTTTGTTCCGGGACCTTGTAATCCCAAAAACGGTGTATTTATACTTCAATTTGAACCGTTTGGGAGGTCGTACCGGACGCTGTTTCTATTATTCCCGATTTTTCAACCACGTGTCCGAGTTCATTTCAAGAGTTGACCTGTTCGGTTTCAGCCCCAAATAACGAGTATTAATCCATTTTTTCACGATTATCCGAGATTCGACGAATGTTGGTTTATCGCATACCGGCACCCTCAAATGTCCTCCGTTTCTCTTCAAATTTTGTGGGGTCACCTTATCTAATTCGAGGAGCCTTCTGTGTGATTTCCGGAGGATTTTGTTCCCGGACGTTCTAATCCCGAAAATCGTGTATTATACACTTCAATTTGAACCGTTTGGGAGGTCGTACAGGACCCTATTTCTATTTATCCCGATTTTTCTACCACGTGTCTAAGTTCATTTCAAGAGTTGACCTATTCGATTTAATTCCCAAATAACGAGTATTAATCCATTTTTCACGATTATCTGATGTTCGACGAATGCTGTTTTATCGCCTACCGGCGCCCCCAAATGTCCTTCGTTACTCTTCAAATTTTGTGAGGTCACCTTATATGATCCGAGGAACCTTCTGTGTGATTTCCGGAGGATTTCGCTCTGGGACCCTGTAATTCCGAAAACCGTGTATTATACACTTCAATTTGAACCGTTTGGGAGGTCGTACCGGACTCTGTTTCTATTTTTCCTGATTTTTCTACCACGTGTCCGAGTTCATTTCAAGAGTTAATCTATTCGATTTCAGTCCCAAATAACGAGTATTAATCTACTTTTCACGATTTTCCGAGGTTCGACGAATCCTGGTTTATCGCATACCGGCACTCCTAAATGTCCTCTGTTACTCCTCAAATTTGGTGTGGCCGCTTTATCTTATCCGAGGAACCTTCTTTGTCATTTCCGGATGATTTTATTTCGGGAAACCTTTTAACCCCGAAAACCGTGTATTAATAACGCACTTCAATTTGAACCGTTTGAGAGGTCGTATCGGACCCTGTTTCTATTTTTCCTGATTTTTCTACCACGTGCCCGAGTTCATTTCAAGAGTTGTCCTATTCGCTTTCAGTCCCAAATAACGAGTATTAATCCATTTTTCACGATTATCCGAGGTTCGACGAATGGTGGTTTATCGCATATCGGCACCCCCAAATGTCCTTCTTTACTCTTCAAATTTTGTGAGGTCACCTTATCTGATCCGAGGAACCTTATGTGTTATTTCTGGAGGATTTTGTTCCGAGACTCTGTGACCCCGAAAACCGTATATTATACACTTCAATTTGAGCAGTTTGAGAGGTTGTGCCATACCCTGTTTCTATTTTCCCGATTTTTCTACCATGTGTCCGAGTTCATTTCATGAGTTGACATATTCGATTTCAGTCCCAAATAACGAGTATTAATCCATTTTTCACGATTATCCGAGGTTCGACGAATGCTGGTTTATCGCAAACCAGCACCCCCAAATGTCCTCCGTTACTCCTCAAATTTTTTGTGGCCGGTTTATCTAATCCGAAGAAACTTCTGTGTGATTTCCGGAGGATTTTGTTCCGGGACTCTGTAATCCAGAAATATGTGTATTATACACTTCAATTTGAGTAGTTGAGGTGGTAGTGCCTGACCCTGTATCTCTTTCTACCGATTTTTCTACCACGTGTCCGAGTTAATTTCAAGAATTGACCTATTCGATTTCAGTCCCAAATAACAGGTATTAATCTATTTTTCACGATTATCCGAGGTTTGACAAATGGTGGTCTATCGCATACTGGCAACCCCCAAATGTCCTCCGTTACTCCTCAAATTTTGTGTGGCCGCTTTATCTGATCCGAGGAACCTTTTGTGTAATTTCCGGAGGATTTTGTTCCGGGACCCTGTAATCCCGAAAACCGTGTATTTATACACTTCAATTTGAACCGTTTGGGAGGTCGTACCGGACCCTGTTTCTATTTTTCCCGATTTTTCTACCACATGTTCGAGTTCATTTCAAGAGTTGACCTATTCGATTTCAATACCAAATAACAGGTATTAATCCTTTTTTTCACGATTATCCAAGGTTCGACGAATGCTGGTTTATCACATACAGGCACCCCTAGATATCCTCCGTTACTCTTCAAATTTTGTGAGGTCACCTTATCTGATTCGAGGAACCTTCTGTGTGATTTCCGGAGGATTTTGTTCTGGGACCCTTTAATCCCGAAAATCGTGTATTACACTTCAATTTGAACCATTTGGGAGGTCTTAACGAATGCTGGTTTATCGCATACCGGCACTTCTAAATGTCCTCCGTTACTCCTCATATTTGATGTGGCCTCTTTATCTGATTTGAGGAACCTTCAGTGAGATTTCCGGAGGATTTTGTTCCGGGACCTTGTAATCCCAAAAACGGTGTATTTATACACTTCAATTTGAACCGTTTGGGAGGTCGTACCGGACGCTGTTTCTATTATTCCCGATTTTTCAACCACGTGTTCGAGTTCATTTCAAGAGTTGACCTGTTCGATTTCAGCCCCAAATAACAAGTATTGATCCATTTTTTCACGATTATCCGAGGTTCGACGATTGTTGGTTTATCACATACCGGCACCTTCAAATGTCCTCCATTTTTTTCAAATTTTGTGGGGTAACCTTATCTAATCCGAGGAACCTTCTGTGTGATATCCGGAGGATTTTGTTCCGGGACCTTGTAATCCCGAAAACCATGTATTATACACTTCAATTTGAACCGTTTGGGAGGTCGTACCGGACCCTGTTTCTATTTTTCCCGATTTTTCTACCACGTGTCCGAGTTCATTTCAAGAGTTGACCCATTCGATTTCAGCCCCAAATAATGAGTATTAATCCATTTTTCACGATTATCCGATGTTCGACGAATGCTGGTTTGTAGGATACCGGCACACCCAAATGTCATTCGTTACTCTTCAAATTTTGTGAGGTCAACTTATCTGATCCGAGGAACATTCTGTGTGATTTCCGGAGGATTTTGTTCCGGGACCCTGTAATCTCGAAAACCGTGTATTATACACTTCAGTTTGCTTTTGGAAGTGTGCATAGAAGGGAGGATTTCTGATGCTATAATATAATTTGTGTTTGTTCCCCTAACAGGGATCGAACTACATACCTTGATTAGGAGAGATGATTTTGTGCATTAAAGGTTTTAAGCGGTGACAATAATCTTGGTAACAATTTTATAAGAAGTGTTACAGGGGCTAATGGGACGGAAATTCTTGATGGTTTGGGGGGAATGAATTTTCGGGATAAGAGAAATGACGGTTTTTTTAATGGTCCCCGGTATGTGTTTGGTGAGAAAGACGCTTTGGATGAAAGGAACAAGGTCCATTTTGACAATGTGCCAGCATTTCTTAAAGAAACCCGCATGAAAATCATCAGGTCTAGAGGCTTTCTGAAATCCAAGTGAGAAAAGGGCAAGACGAATTTCATCCTCAAGGGAATAGAATAGTAGCTAAAACGTTACCTTCATAAAGCAATAAGCCATAAGGTCGGTCAGTCAGTCAAATCCCGAATCCCGGAGAATGAGAGTCGATGACGTGGATTCATTGGCAATAAATAATTTAATATGAGCACCAAAACGTACCATAAATGAACACAAAATCTCATTGAAGACGGCACGTATCCGTCACTTTGGAGTGACGGATACCATTTCTTCTCATGAAATGCTAAAAAACATTTTCAAATGTTAAATCATCCAAACTTGCGTAATACATGCAGAAGTCAACCAATATTTGAGCCAATCGAAATACAGATGAATGTAACTAACGTGAAAACCATACGTATACACAAATACATTAAGTGATCACATCAATCCTCAATTCAAAATTCAATTATTATGTCTATTATTAAATGAAATGCTAAAAAACATTTTCAAATGTTAAATCATCCAAACTTGCGTAATACATGCAGAAGTCAACCAATATTTGAGCCAATCGAAATACAGATGAATGTAACTAACGTGAAAACCATACGTATACACAAATACATTAAGCGATCACATCAATCCTCAATTCAAAATTCAATTATTATGTCTATTATTAAGACTTTATTTGGTAAAATTAGTTGAAAAGATAACTTAAATTGAAAAAAATAGCTGAAAAGGAAAAACTAACTTAAACAGAAAAGGTCGCTGAAAGTTATGAATTGATAAGGTAACTAATTATGTACAAAATGTTTGGTAAACTAAGTGAAATAATAGCTAATTTATGTGAAATGACGTACAAAGATATAATAATTATTTAATATTATACTACATCCGTCTCGGTCATTTGTCTTTTGTTTTAGTACAAAGACCAAAGAAAGAGGAGATGATCAATTATTGGATGACAAGTGAATCAAATCGAGTGTAAAGGATAAAATTACTCATCAAATTAAAGACATTCTCAAAATAATTAAACAATTGATTGAGGCACCTCAAAATAGAAGTAAACAATTGATCGGGATAGAAAGAGTAGATTACAGAGTTAAAAAAGAAGATTAAATAGGATAAGCACTAGGCAACAATTTATTTCAGATACTTTATTTGGTTAAATAAACTATTTATCAAATACATGCAAATTTGCTGTAACTTTGAACAAATAAACTGTCTAAAATGTCTTATCAAACAAAGTCTGTGTCTGGAATTATTATTACATCTTGAATTATCGGTGATAATTGAACAATAAAAAAATGCAACACTTCATACAAAAAAAGTTTATAAAAGGGGCACTAAGAGACGTGTTATTCATCACCTCAAACACAAATAACGTCCCATAACATATATAATTACCATCTATCTCTAATAATCTTCATTAATTTCATAATAATATAATTAGAAGAATGGGTATAACAGGGAAATTGGAAATAGAAATAGACATTAAGCACTCAGGAGATGTGTTTCATGAATTGTTTGGATGTACACCACATCATGTTACTAACATTGTCCCTCATATTATTCATGGATGTGATGTTCATGAGGGCGAATTTGGTAAACCGGGTTCTATTATTCAGTGGGAGTACACCCTTGGTAAAAATTTTCACTTTTAATAACTCTTCTAATTTCGTGTTTTTACTTGTACTCGATCATTCTTATATATAAGGCGATTTTATTTAATTTATTTGATATACTACTTGTGTTTTAGTGGGCGGTATATATTTTAGAGTAAATTAGATTTTACTCCCTTTTAAAATCAACTTTTTTAAAATTAATCCCTTTTGAATTATTTTTTTTAAAATTTCTCTCTTAAGTTGAATTTTTTGCTAAAATTACTCGCTCAAGTTGCATTTTTGCTAAAATTACTCTGTTAAGTTGCATTTTTTCCTAAAATTGCTTCAAAACTCACAATTTAAGTGACTTATTTCCTCTGTTTTTGACTAAGCCACAAACAGAATAAGTTCAAAAACGGACAAAATAAGTCATTTAAATTGGTGTTTGGAGCAATTTTAGCAAAAAATGTAACTTAAGGAAGTAATTTTAGGAAAAAATTTTAAAAGGGAGTAATTTTACATTTTAAAAAAGTTGATTTTAGAAGGGAGTAAAATGTAATTTTACTCTCTATTTTATAGATAGATGAGTTTACACTAATTTAGTATAAAATTGTTTAACCAAAACCTTTCAGCAAATTCGACTAAATAAATACTCTCTCCATACCAGATCAATGGTAACATTGACCGTTTTGCCACTGTTTATGGTCGTAGGGAGTCTTCGATATTATTCTTAATCTATAAGACAAAATATAGTCATGTGAGATCTTGTTTGATTTATCGTCATGAATGCTATAAGAATATCAAAGTTTTATAATTTTGAATAATGCGTAACAAAATATATTTACGATGCAAAACGTGTCTCGACGAGGAAAAAGTCAATGTTAACATTGGTATGGTATAAGACAAAATATAGACATTATGATGGTGTATTACTTTAATAAAAGTCTCCTTGTATAATAGGTTGATTAATTCAGTTATACACAACTCATGTGCATGCACGTACGAAAACTATACGTACAAAAAATGACTTATTATTGCTAGACATCATGCGTTAATACGTTACATAATCTCCCTTTTGATAAACTTGAGTTATTTGTGTAAATTTTTTCTCTAATTATATAACGAGAGCATAACGAATCTACGTCAAATGGCCATATATCGCAAATTCTTTATTATTAATAGTAATTCGTGAAAAATTAGATTAGCTGATAAAATTATTTGTATGATGCATGAAATATATACAGATGGAAAAAAATGTGTAGCAAAGGAGATAGTTGAAGAAATTGACGAAGAGAAGAAATTGATCAAATTCAAACTGATCGAAGGCTCAGATCTCCTTAAAGATTTCAAGAGTATGAGTGTGACACTTCATGTCGTAACAAAAGGTGAAATTGATGCAATTTTATGGGAAATTAATTTTGAGAGATTTGATGATTTTGGACTGTACCCTACTGGTCTGATGGACTTTATCATTGGAATGACCCGAGATGTTGAGGCTCACCATGTCAAATGATCAAGTTATCGGTTTGCTTTCGGTAGGATTGTTGTACGTTATATAACAGGTTTATAATTAATAGTTTATATACACCTTATTTTATAATTGAAAAAAATAAGGTGTATAAGCTATTAGATTTGTTATGTATATGTACAACGGTACTATTTTATTTGTTAAGTATATGTTAAATTAATATTCCTATAATGGAATTTAGTGTTTCAGACTTTCAGTTACTTGGGTGTATGCATGATCTCATGTGGAATTAAGGAGTGAATAGGTGAAGATGCTTGGTTATCGAGATTTAATGCACTTCTATAGTTCTACCTATACTTGTATTTGTGTTTGAATTTGTATTATATTTGTATTTTGTCTTTTTGCTTTCTAATATATGCTTTGTTTCATTGTATGTTGAGTTTTCCATTAAACAAAAAACAAAAAAAAAAACATCAATTTCATTTATGTTTGGCGAAAAATTGGACAAAATAGACGAAAATATTAGCTTCAATTCATTACATTGTATAGGAGTTTAATACTTGTACGTACAAAACTATTTGAGCTCAACTATAAAGCTTTGGAAATACAATGAGATTTTGTGTTGGAAATAAGCTAGGTTCCGTAAGAGAGTAACATTAAAGGTAGCTTGGTACGAATCGTAAAGAGTCAGAATTAAATGAATTGAATTAACTAATAAATAAGCACAGTAGTTTCCATGCATCTGGGTATAATTAATTACAACGGACTAGGTTTGTGACCCGTGAAATTCACGGGTTTATCTGTTTTAGTTTTGATATTTTTATCGTATTGTTAATATTTGTTCGAGCAATTAGTTGCTGATCCATTTAATATACACTTCAATTTAAAGCGTTTGGGAGGTCGTACTGGACCCTGTTTCAAATTTTCCCGATTTTTCTACCACGTGCCCAAATTCATTTCAAGAGTTGACCTATTCGATTTCAGTCCCAAAAACAAGTATTAATCCACTTTTCACGATTATCCGATGTTCGACGAATGCTTGTTTATCGCATACCGGCACCCCCAAATGTCCTTCGTTACTCTTCAAAGTTTGTGAGGTCACCTTATCTGATCCGAGGAACCTTCTGTGTGATTTCCGGAGGATTTTGTTCCGGGACCCTGTAATCCCGAAAACCGTGTATTATACACTTCAATTTGAACCGTTTGGGAGGTCGTACCGGACCTTGTTTCTATTTTTCTTGATTTTTCTGCCACGTGTCCGAGTTCATTTCAAGAGTTGACCTATTCGATTTCAGTCCCAAATAACGAGTATTAATCTATTTTCCACGATTATCCGAGGTCCGACGAATGCTGGTTTATCGCATACCGGCACTCCCAAATGTCCTCCGTTACTCCTCAAATTTCGTGTGGCAGCTTTATCTGATCCGAGAAACCTTCTGTGTGATTTCCGGAGGATTTTGTTTCGGGACCCAGTAATCCCGAAAACCGTGTATTTATACACTTCAATTTGAACCATTTGGGAGGTCTTAACGGACCCTGATTCTATTTTTCCCGATTTTTATACCACGTGCCCAAGTTCATTTCAAGAGTTGACCTATTCGATTTCAGTCCCAAATAACGAGTATTAATCCATTTTTCACGATTATCCGATGTTCGACGAATGCTTGTTTATCGCATACCGGCACCCCCAAAAGTCCTTCGTTACTCTTCAAATTTTGTGAGGTCACCTTATCTGATCCGAGGAACCTTCTGCGTGATTTCCGAAGGATTTTGTTCAGGGACCCTGTAATCCCGAAAACCGTGTATTATACACTTCAATTTGAACCGTTTGGGAGGTCGTACCAGATCTTGTTTCTATAATTCACGATTTTTCTTCCCGTGTCCGAGTTCATTTCAAGAGTTGATATATTCGATTTCAGTCCCAAATAACGGGTATTTATCCATTTTTTTACGATTATCCGAGGTTCGACGACTGCTAGTTTATCGCATACCGGTGCCCACAAATTTCCTCCGTTACTCTTCAAATTTTGTGAGGTCACCTTATCTGATCCGAGGAACCTTTTGTATGATTTTCGAAGGATTTTGTTCCGGGACCCTAGAATCCCGAAAACCGTGTATTATATATACACTTCAATTTGAACCGTTTGGGAGGTCGTACCGGACCCTGTTTCTATTTTTCCTGATTTTTCTACCATGTGTCTAGTTCATTTCAAGAGTTGACCTATTCGATTTCAGTCCCAAATAACGAGTATTAATCCATTTTTTCACGATTATCCGAGGTTCGACGAATGCTGGTTTATCGCATACCGGCATCCTTAAATGTTCTCCGTTACTCCTCAAATTTGGTGTGGCTGCTTTATCTGATCCGAGTAACCTTCTGTGTGATTTCTGGGGGATTTTGTTCCGGGACCCTGTAATCCCGAAAACCGTGTATTTATACAATTTAATTTGAACCGTTTGGGAGGTCGTACTGGACCCTGTTTCTATTTTTCCCGATTTTTATACCACGTGTTCGAGTTTATTTCAAGAGTTGACCTGTTCGATTTCAGTCTCAAATAACAGGTATTAATCCATTTTCACGATTATCCGAGGTTCGATGAATGCTGCTGGTTTATCGCATACCGGTACTCCTAAATGTCCTCCGTTACTCCCCAAATTTGGTGTTGCCGCTTTATCTGATCCGAGGATCCTTCTGTGTAATTTTCGGAGGATTTTGTTCCCAGACCCTTTAAACCCAAAAACCGTGTATTATACACTTCAATTTGAACCGTTTGGGAGGACGTACCAGACGTTGTTTCTATTATTCCTGATTTTTCTACCACATGTCCGAGTTCATTTCAAGAGTTGACCTATTCAACTTCAATCCCAAATAACGAGTATTAATCAATTTTTCACGAATATTTGATGTTCGACGAATGTTAGTTTATCGCATAACGGCTCCCCCAAAAGTCCTCCTTTACTCTTCAAATTTTGTGAGGTCACCTTATCTGATCCAAGGAACCTTCTTTGTGATTTCTGGAGGATTTTGTTCCGGGACCTTGTAATCCCCAAAACCGTGTATTATACACTTCAATTTGAACCGTTTGGGAGATCGTACCGGAAGTTGTTTCTATTTTTCCCAATTTTTAAACCACGTGTCCGAGTTTATTTCAAGAGCTGGCCTATTCGATTTCATTCCTAAATAACAAGTATTAATTCATTTTTCACGATTAGCTGAGGTTCGACGAATGCTGGTTTATCACATACCGTAACTCTCAAATGTCCTCCGTTACTCTTCAAATTTTGTGAGGTAACCATATTTTAATCCGAGGAACCTTCTGTGTGATTTCTAGAGGATTTTGTTCCGGGACCTTGTAATCCCGAAAACCGTGTATTATACACTTCAATTTGAACCGTTTGGGAGGTCGTACCGGACACTGTTTCTATTTTGCCGATTTTTCTACCACGTGTTCGAGTTCATTTTAAGAGTTGGCCTATTCAATTTCAGTCCCAAATAACGAGGATTAATCCATTTTTCACGATTATCCGACGTTCGATGAATGCTCGTTTATCGCATACCGGCACCCACAAATGTCCTCCGTTACTCTTCAAATTTTGTGAGGTCACCTTATCTGATCCGAGAAACCTTCTATGTGATTTCCGGAGGATTTTGTTCTGGGACCCTGTAATCCCAAAACCGTGTATTATACACTTCAATTTGAACCGTTTGGGAGGTCATATCAGATCCTGTTTCTAATTTTCCTGATTTTTCTACCACGTGTCCGAGTTCATTTCAAGAGTTGACTTATTCGATTTCAGTCCCAAATAACGAGTATTAATCCTTTTTTCACGATTATCCGAGATTCGACGAATGCTAGTTTACCGCATACCGGCACTCCCAAATGTCCACCGTTACTCCTCAAATTTGGTGTGGCCGCGTTATCAGATCCGAGAAACCTTCTGTGTGATTTCCAGAGGATTTTGTTCCGGGGCCCTCTAATCCCGAAAACCGTGTATTTATACACTTCAAATTGAACCGATTGGCATGTCGTACCGAACCCTGCTTCTATTTTTCTCGATTTTTTTACCACGTGTCCGAGTTTATTTCAAGAGTTGACCTATTCGATTTCAGTCCTAAATAACGAGTATTAATCCATTTTTTCACGATAATCCGAGGTTCAACGAATGCTGGTTTATTGCATACCGACACCCTCAAATGTCCTCCGTTACTCGTCAAATTTTGTGAGGTCACCTTATCTGATCCGAGGAACCTTCTGTGTGATTTCTTTAGGATTTTGTTCCTGGACCCTGTAATCCCGAAAACCGTGTATTACACTTCAATTTGAACCATTTGGGAGGTCTTATTGGACCCTGTTGATATTTTTCCCGATTTTTCTACCACGTGTCCGAGTTCATTTCAAGAGTTGATCTTTTCGATTTCAGTCCCAAATAACGAGTATTAATCTATTTTTCACGATTATCCGAGGTTCGACGAATTTTGGTTGATCGCATACCGTCACTCTCAAATGTCCTCCGTTACTCTTCAAATTTTCTGAGGTCACCTCATCTAATCCGAGGAACCTTCCGTGTGATTCCCGGAGGAATTTGTTCCGGGACCTTGTAATTCCGAAAACCGTGTATTATACACTTCAATTGGAACCGTTTGGAAGGTCGTACCGGACCCTGTTTATTTTTTTTCCCGATTTACCTACCACGTGTCCGAGATCATTTTAAGAGTTGGCCTATTCGATTTCAGTCCTAAATAACGAGTATTAATCCATTTTTGACGATTATCCGACGTTCGATGAATGCTGGTTTATTGTATACCGGCACCCCAAGTGTCCTCCCTTACACTTCAAATTTTGTGAGTTCACCTTATTTGATCCGAGGAACATTCTATGTGATTTCCGAAGGATTTTATTTCGGGACCCTGTAATCCCGAAAACCGAACCGTTTGGGAGGTCGTACCAGACCCTGTTTCTATTTTTTCTGATTTTTCTACCACGTGTCCGAGTTCATTTAAAGAGTTGACCTATTCGATTTCAGTCTCAAATAACGAGTATTAATTTATTTTTCACGATTATTCGAGGTTCGACGAATGCCGGTTTATCGCATACCGGCACTCCCAAATGTCCTCCGTTACTCCTCAAATTTGGTGTGCCGCGTTATCTAATCCGAGGAACCTTCTGTGTGATTTCAAGAGGATTTTGTTCCGGGACCCTGTAATCCCGAAAACCGTGTATTTATTATACACTTCAATTTGAACCGTTTGGGAGGTCGTACCGGACCCTGGTTCTATTTTTCCCGATTTTTCTACCACGTGTCCGAGTTTATTTCAAGAGTTGACCTATTCGATTTCAGTCCCAAATAACGAGTATTAATCCATTTTTTCACGATTATCCGAGCTTCGACGAATGCTGGTTTAACGCATACCGGCACCCTCAAATGTCCTCTGTTACTCTTCAAATTTTATGAGGTCACCTTATCTGATCTGAAGAACCTTCTATGTGATTTCTGGAGGATTTGTTCCGGGACCAGTAATCCCGAAAACCGTGTATTACACTTCAATTTGATGCATTTGGGAGGTCATACCGGACCCTGCTTCTATTTTTCCCGATTTTTCTACACGTGTCCGAGTTTATTTCAAGAGTTGACCTATTAGATTTCAGTCCCAAATAACGAGTATTAATCCATTTTGTCACGATTATCTGAGGTTCGACGAATGCTGGTTTATCGCGTCCGGCACCCTCAATTGTCCTCCGTTACTCTTCAAATTTTGTGAGGTCACCTTATCTTATCCGAGGAACATTCTGAGTGATTTCTGGGGGATTTTTTTCTGGGACCCAGTAATCCCGAAAACCGTGTATTACGCTTCAATTTGAACCATTTGGGAGGTCTTAACGGACCCTGTTTCTATTTTTCCCGATTTTTCTTTCGCGTGTCCGAGTTCATTTCAAGAGTTAACATATTCGATTTCAGTACCAAATAACGAGTATTAATCTATTTTTCACGATTATCCGAGATTCTACGAATGCTGGTTTATCGCATACCGGCACTCCCAAATGTCCTCTGTTACTCCTAAAATTTGGTGTGGCCGCTTTATCTGGTCCGAGGAACCTTCTGTGTGATTTCTCGAATAACGAGTATTAATCCCGAAAACCGTGTTTCATACACTTCAATTTGAACCATTTGGGAGGTCGTACCGGACCCCGTTTCTAATTTTCCTGATTTTTATACCACGTGTCCGAGTTCATTTCAAGAGTTGACCTATTCGATTTCAGTCCCAAATAACGAGTATTAATCTATTTTTCACGATTATCGAGGTTCGACGATTCTTTGGTTTATCGCATACCATCACTCTCAAATGTCCTCTGTAACTCTTCAAATTTTGTGAGGTAACCTTACTTTATCCGAGGAACCTTCTATGTGATTTCCGGAGGATTTTGTTTCGGATCTGTAATCCCGAAACCGTGTATTATATACACTTCAATTTGAACCGTTTGGGAAGTCGTACCAGACCATGTTTCTATTTTTCCTGATTTTTCTACCACGTGTCCGAGTTCATTTTAAGAGTTGACCTATACGATTTCAGTTCCAAATAACGAGTATTAATTTATTTTTCATGATTATCCGACGTTCGACGAATGCTGGTTTATCGCATACCGGCACTCCCAAATGTCCGCCGTTACTCCTCAAATATGGTGTGGCCGCGTTATTTAATCCGAGGAACCTTTTGTGTGATTTCTAGAGGATTTTGTTTCGGGACCCTGTAATCCCGAAAACCGTATATGTATACACTTCAATTTGAACCGTTTGGGAGGTCGTACTGGACCCTGCTTCTATTTTTCCCGATTTTTCTACCACGTTTCCGAGTTTATTTCAAGAGTTGACCTATTCGATTTCAGTACCAAATAACGAGTATTAATCCATTTTTTCACGATTATCCGAGTTTTGACGAATGCTGGTTTATCGCATACCAGCAACCTCAAATGTCCTCCGTTACTCTTCAAATTTTGTGAGGTCACCTTATCTTATCCGAGGAACCTTCTGTTTGATTTCTGGAGGATTTTGTTCTGGGACCCAGTAATCCCGAAAACAGTGTATCACACTTCAATTTGAACCATTTGGGAGGTCTTAACGGACCCTGTTTCTATTTATCCCGATTTTTCTACCACGTGTCTGAGTTCATTTTAAGAGTTGTCCTATTCGATTTCAGTCCCAAAACGAGTATTAATCCATTTTTCACGATTATCTGACGTTCGATGAATGCTGGTTTATCGCATACCGACACCCCCAAATGTCCTCCGTTACTCTTAAAATTTTATGAGGTAACCTTATTTGATCCGAGGAACCTTCTATCTGATTTCCGGAGGATTTTGTTCCGGGGCCCTGTAATCCCGAAAACCGTGTATTATACACTTCAATTTGAACCGTTTGGAAGTCGTACTAGACCATGTTTCTATTTTTCCTGATTTTTCTACCACGTGTCCGAGTTCATTTCAAGAATTGACCTATTTGATTTCAGTCCCAAATAATGAGTATTAATTTATTTTTCACGATTATCCGAGGTTCGACGAATGCTGGTTTATTGCATACCGGCACTCCCAAATGTCCGCCGTTACTCCTCAAATTTGGTGTGGTCGCGTTATCTGATCCGAGGAACTTTCTGTGTGATTTCAGGAGGATTTGTTCCGGGACCCAGTAATCCCGAAAACCGTGTATTACACTTCAATTTGAACCATTTGGGAGGTCTTAATGGACCATGTTTCTATTTTTCCCGATTTTTCTACCATGTGTCCGAGTTCATTTCAAGAGTTGACCTATTCGATTTCAGTCCCAAATAACGATTATTAATCTATTTTTCACGATTATCCGAGATTCGACGAATGCTGGTTTATCGCATACCGGCACTCCCAAATGTCCTCTGTTACTCCTAAAATTTGGTGTGGCCGCTTTATCTGATCAGAGGAACCTTCTGTGTGATTTCCTGAGGATTTTGTTCCGGGACTCTGTAATCCTGAAAACCGTGTATTACACTTCAATTTGAATCATTTGGGAGGTCTTAACGGACCCTGTTTCTATTTTTCCCGATTTTTCTACCACGTGTCCGAGTTCATTTCAAGAGTTGCCCTATTCGATTTCAGTTCCAAATAACGAGTATTAATCTATTTTTCACGATTTTTCGAGATTCGACGAATGCTGGTTTATCGCATACTGGCACTCCCAAATGTCCTCCGTTACTCCTCAAATTTGGTGTGGCCGCTTTATCTGTCCCAAGGAATTATTAATCCCGAAAACCGTGTATCATACACTTCAATTTGAACCGTTTGGGAGGTCGTACCGGACCTCGTTTCTAATTTTCTGGATTTTTATACCACGTGTACGAGTTCATTTCAAGAGTTAACCTATTCGACTTCAGTCCCAAATAACCAGTATTAATCCATTTTTCAAGATTATCCGAGGTTGGAAGAATGTTGGTTTATCGCATACCGGCACCCCAAAATGTCCTCCGATACTCTTCAAATTTTGTGAGAACACCTTATCTGATCTGAGGAACCTTCTGTGTGATTTCCGCGGGATTTTGTTCCGGGACCCTCTAATCCCGAAAACCGTGTATTATACATTTTTTTTGAGCCATTTGGGAGTTCGTACTGGACCCTGTTTATCACATACCGCCACCCCAAAATGTCCTCTGTTACTCCTAATATTTGATGTGGCCGCTTTATCTGATCTGAGGACCAATTTGTAACCCCGAAAACGTGTGTTATACACTTGAATTTGAGCAGTTTGGGAGGTCGTGCCGGACCCTGTATCTCTTTCTACCGATTTTCCTTCCACATGTCCGAGTTTATTTCGAGAGTTGACCTATTCAACTTCAGTCCAAAATAACGAGTATTAATCCATTTTTAACGATTATCCGAGGTTCGAAGAATGTTGGGTTATCGCATTCTGGCACCCCTCAAATGTCCTCCGTTGTTCCTCAAATTTTTTCTGGGCGCATTCGTTGATCCGTGAAACATCGTGTGTGATTTCAGGAGAATTTTGTTCCGGGACCCTGTAAACCTGAACACCGTGTATCATACACTTTATTTTAAGCCATTTGGGAAGTCGTACCGGACCCTGTTTCTATTTTCTCGATTTTTGTACCACGTGTCCGAGTTCATTTCAAGAGTAAACCTATTCGATTTCAGTCATAAATAACGAGTATTAATCCATTCTTCACGAGTATTAGAGGTTCGACGAATGCTGGTTTATCTCATACCGGCACTCCCAAATGTCCTCTGTTACTTCTCAACTTTGGTGTGGCCGCTTTATCTAATCCGAGTAACCTTTTGTGTGATTTCCGGAGGATTTTGTTTTGGGACACTATAACCCCGAAAACCATGTAACACTACAATTTGAGCAGTTTGGGAGGTTGTGCCGGACCTTGTATCTCTTTCTACCTATTTTTCTACCACGTGTCCGAGTTCATTTCAAGAATTGGCCTATTCTACTTCATTCCTAAATAACGAGTATTAATCCATTTTTCACGTTTATCCGAGGTTCGACGAATACTGGTTTATCGCTACCGGCACCCCTCAAATGTCCTCCGTTGCTCTTCATATTTTTTCTGGCCGCATTACCTAATTCGAGGATCTTTCTGTGTAGTTTTTTGAGAATTTTGTTCCGAGACCCTGTAATCCCGAAAACCGTGCATTTTATAATTAATTTGAGTCGTTTAGGAGGTCATACCCGACCCTGTTTCTAATTTTCTCGATTTTTCTACCTCGTGTGTGAGTTCATTTCAAGAGTTGACCCGATTTCAGTCCCAAATAATGAGTATAAATCCATTTTTCACGATAATCCGGGGTTCGGCGAATGCTGGTTTATCACATATCGGCACCCCCAAATCTCCTCAGTTAATCTTCAAGTTTTGTGAGGTCACCATATGTGATCCGAGAAACCTTCTCAATGATTTTCGCAGGATTTTGTTCCGGGCCCCTATAATCCCGAAAACTGTGTATTTATACACTTCAATTTGAACGTTTCGGAGGTCGTACCGGACCCTGCTTCTATTTTTCCCGATTTATATACCACGTGTCCGAGTTCATTTCAAGAGTTGACCTATTCGATTTCAGTCCCAAATAACGAGTATTAATCCATTTTTTCACGATTATCCGAGGTTCGTCGAATACTTGTTTATCGCATACCGGCACCTTCAAATATCCTCCGTTACTCTTCAAATTTTGTGAGTTCACCTTATCTGATCCGAGGAACCTTCTGTGTGGTTTCTGTTGGATTTGTTCCTGGACTCAGTAATACCGAAAACCGTGTATTACACTTCAATTTGAACCATTTGGGAGGTCTTAACGGACCCTGTTTCTATTTTTCCCGATTTTTCTACCGCGTGTCCGAGTTCATTTCAAGAGTTGACCTATTCGATTTCAGTCCCAAATAACGATTATTAATCCATTTTTCACGATTATCCGAGCTTCGACGAATACTGGTTTAACGCATACCGGCACCCTCAAATGTCCTCTGTTACTCTTCAAATTTTGTGAGGTCACCTTATCTGATCCGAAGAACCTTCTATGTGATTTCTGGAGGATTTGTTCCGGGACCAGTAATCCCGAAAACCGTGTATTACACTTCAATTTGATGCATTTGGGAGGTCATACCGGACCCTGCTTCTATTTTTCCCGATTTTTCTACACGTGTCTGAGTTTATTTCAAGAGTTGACCTATTAGATTTCAGTCCCAAATAACGAGTATTAATCCATTTTGTCACGATTATCCGAGGTTCGACGAATGCTGGTTTATCGCGTCCGGCACCCTCAATTGTCCTCCGTTACTCTTCAAATTTTGTGAGGTCACCTTATCTTATCCGAGGAACCTTCTGAGTGATTTCTGGGGGATTTTTTTTCTGGGACCCAGTAATCCCGAAAACCGTGTATTACGCTTCAATTTGAACCATTTGGGAGGTCTTAACGGACCCTGTTTCTATTTTTCCCGATTTTTCTTTCGCGTGTCCGAGTTCATTTCAAGAGTTAACATATTCGATTTCAGTACCAAATAACGAGTATTAATCTATTTTTCACGATTATCCGAGATTCTACGAATGCTGGTTTATCGCATACCGGCACTCCCAAATGTCCTCTGTTACTCCTAAAATTTGGTGTGGCCGCTTTATCTGGTCCGAGGAACCTTCTGTGTGATTTCTCGAATAACGAGTATTAATCCCGAAAACCGTGTTTCATACACTTCAATTTGAACCATTTGGGAGGTCGTACCGGACCCCGTTTCTAATTTTCCTGATTTTTATACCACGTGTCCGAGTTCATTTCAAGAGTTGACCTATTCGATTTCAGTCCCAAATAACGAGTATTAATCTATTTTTCACGATTATCTGAGGTTCGACGATTGCTGGTTTATCGCATACCATCACTCTCAAATGTCCTCTGTAACTCTTCAAATTTTGTGAGGTAACCTTACTTTATCCGAGGAACCTTCTATGTGATTTCCGGAGGATTTTGTTTCGGGATCCTGTAATCCCGAAAACCGTGTATTATATACACTTCAATTTGAACCGTTTGGGAAGTCGTACCAGACCATGTTTCTATTTTTCCTGATTTTTCTACCACGTGTCCGAGTTCATTTTAAGAGTTGACCTATACGATTTCAGTTCCAAATAACGAGTATTAATTTATTTTTCACGATTATCCGACGTTCGACGAATGCTGGTTTATCGCATACCGGCACTCCCAAATGTCCGCCGTTACTCCTCAAATATGGTGTGGCCGCGTTATTTAATCCGAGGAACCTTCTGTGTGATTTCTAGAGGATTTTGTTTCGGGACCCTGTAATCCCGAAAACCGTATATTTATACACTTCAATTTGAACCGTTTGGGAGGTCGTACTGGACCCTGCTTCTATTTTTCCCGATTTTTCTACCACGTTTCCGAGTTTATTTCAAGAGTTGACCTATTCGATTTCAGTCCCAAATAACGAGTATTAATCCATTTTTTCACGATTATCCGAGTTTTGACGAATGCTGGTTTATCGCAAACCAGCACCCTCAAATGTCCTCCGTTACTCTTCAAATTTTGTGAGGTTACCTTATCTTATCCGAGGAACCTTCTGTTTGATTTCTGGAGGATTTTGTTCTGGGACCCAGTAATCCCGAAAACAGTGTATCACACTTCAATTTGAACCATTTGGGAGGTCTTAACGGACCCTGTTTCTATTTATCCCGATTTTTCTACCACGTGTCCGAGTTCATTTTAAGAGTTGTCCTATTCGATTTCAGTCCCAAAACGAGTATTAATCCATTTTTCACGATTATCTGACGTTCGATGAATGCTGGTTTATCGCATACCGACACCCCCAAATGTCCTCCGTTACTCTTAAAATTTTATGAGGTAACCTTATTTGATCCGAGGAGCCTTCTATCGATTTCCTGGAGGATTTTGTTCCGGACCCCGTAATCCCGAAAACCGTGTATTATACACTTCAATTTGAACCGTTTGGAAGTCGTACTAGACCATGTTTCTATTTTTCCTGATTTTTCTACCACGTGTCCGAGTTCATTTCAAGAATTGACCTATTTGATTTCAGTCCCAAATAATGAGTATTAATTTATTTTTCACGATTATCCGAGGTTCGACGAATGCTGGTTTATTGCATACCGGCACTCCCAAATGTCCGCCGTTACTCCTCAAATTTGGTGTGGTCGCGTTATCTGATCCGAGGAACTTTCTGTGTGATTTCAGGAGGATTTGTTCCGGGACCCAGTAATCCCGAAAACCGTGTATTACACTTCAATTTGAACCATTTGGGAGGTCTTAATGGACCATGTTTCTATTTTTCCCGATTTTTCTACCATGTGTCCGAGTTCATTTCAAGAGTTGACCTATTCGATTTCAGTCCCAAATAACGATTATTAATCTATTTTTCACGATTATCCGAGATTCGACGAATGCTGGTTTATCGCATACCGGCACTCCCAAATGTCCTCTGTTACTCCTAAAATTTGGTGTGGCCGCTTTATCTGATCAGATGAACCTTCTGTGTGATTTCCCGAGGATTTTGTTCCGGGACTCTGTAATCCCGAAAACCGTGTATTACACTTCAATTTGAATCATTTGGGAGGTCTTAACGGACCCTGTTTCTATTTTTCCCGATTTTTCTACCACGTGTCCGAGTTCATTTCAAGAGTTGCCCTATTCGATTTCAGTTCCAAATAACGAGTATTAATCTATTTTTCACGATATTTCGAGATTCGACGAATGCTGGTTTATCGCATACTGGCACTCCCAAATGTCCTCCGTTACTCCTCAAATTTGGTGTGGCCGCTTTATCTGTCCCGAGGAATTATTAATCCCGAAAACCGTGTATCATACACTTCAATTTGAACCGTTTGGGAGGTCGTACCGGACCTAGTTTCTAATTTTCCGGATTTTTATACCACGTGTCCGAGTTCATTTCAAGAGTTAACCTATTCGACTTCAGTCCCAAATAACCAGTATTAATCCATTTTTCAAGATTATCCGAGGTTGGAAGAATGCTGGTTTATCGCATACCGGCACCCCAAAATGTCCTCCGATACTCTTCAAATTTTGTGAGAACACCTTATCTGATCTGAGGAACCTTCTGTGTGATTTCCGCAGGATTTTGTTCCGGGACCCTCTAATCCCGAAAACCGTGTATTATACATTTTTTTTGAGCCATTTGGGAGTTCGTACTGGACCCTGTTTATCACAAACCGCCACCCCAAAATGTCCTCTGTTACTCCTAATATTTGATGTGGCCGCTTTATCTAATCTGAGGACCAATTTGTAACCCCGAAAACGTGTGTTATACACTTGAATTTGAGCAGTTTGGGAGGTCGTGCCGGACCCTGTATCTCTTTCTACCGATTTTTCTTCCACATGTCCGAGTTTATTTCGAGAGTTGACCTATTCAACTTCAGTCCAAAATAACGAGTATTAATCCATTTTTAACGATTATCCGAGGTTCGAAGAATGCTGGGTTATCGCATTCTGGCACCCCTCAAATGTCCTCCGTTGTTACTCAAATTTTTTCTGGCCGCATTCGCTGATCCGTGAAACATCGTGTGTGATTTCAGGAGAATTTTGTTCCGGGACCCTGTAAACCTGAACACCGTGTATCATACACTTTATTTTAAGCCATTTGGGAGGTCGTACCGGACCCTGTTTCTATTTTCTCGATTTTTGTACCACGTGTCCGAGTTCATTTCAAGAGTAAACCCATTCGATTTCAGTCCCAAATAACGAGTATTAATCCATTCTTCACGAGTATTAGAGGTTCGACGAATGCTGGTTTATCTCATACCGGCACTCCCAAATGTCCTCTGTTACTTCTCAACTTTGGTGTGGCCGCTTTATCTAATCCGAGTAACCTTTTGTGTGATTTCCGGAGGATTTTGTTTTGGGACACTATAACCCCGAAAACCATGTAACACTACAATTTGAGCAGTTTGGGAGGTTGTGCCGGACCTTGTATCTCTTTCTACCTATTTTTCTACCACGTGTCCGAGTTCATTTCAAGAATTGGCCTATTCTACTTCAGTCCTAAATAACGAGTATTAATCCATTTTTCACGTTTATCCGAGGTTCGACGAATACTGGTTTATCGCTACCGGCACCCCTCAAATGTCCTCCGTTGCTCTTCATATTTTTTCTGGCCGCATTACCTAATTCGAGGATCTTTCTGTGTAGTTTTTTGAGAATTTTGTTCCGAGACCCTGTAATCCCGAAAACCGTGCATTTTATAATTAATTTGAGTCGTTTGGGAGGTCATACCCGACCCTGTTTCTAATTTTCTCGATTTTTCTACCTCGTGTGTGAGTTCATTTCAAGAGTTGACCCGATTTCAGTCCCAAATAACGAGTATAAATCCATTTTTCACGATAATCCGGGGTTCGACGAATGCTAGTTTATCACATATCGGCACCCCCAAATCTCCTCAGTTACTCTTCAAATTTTGTGAGGTCACCATATGTGATCCGAGAAACCTTCTCAATGATTTTCGCAGGATTTTGTTCCGGGCCCCTATAATCCCGAAAACTGTGTATTTATACACTTCAATTTGAACGTTTCGGAGGTCGTACCGGACCCTGTTTCTATTTTTCCCGATTTATATACCACGTGTTCGAGTTCATTTCAAGAGTTGACCTATTCGATTTCAGTCCCAAATAACGAGTATTATTCCATTTTTCACGAGTGTTTGAGGTTCGACGAATGCTGGTTTATCGCATATCGGCACCCCTAAATGTCATCCATTACTCCTCAAATTGGGTGTGGCCGCTTTATCTGATATGAGGAACTTTCTGTGTGATTTCCGGAGGATTTTGTTCCGAGACCCTCTAACCCCGAAAACCGTGCATTAATACACTTCAATTTGAACCGTTTCGGAGGTCGTATCGAACTTTGTTTCTTTTTCTCTCGGTTTTTCTAGCACGTGTCCGAGTTCATTTCAAGAGTTAACCTATTTAACTTTATGAAGTATAACGGTTATTTATCCATTTTTAACGATTATCCGAGGTTCGACGAATGCTGGTTTATCGCATACCGGCACCCCCCAAATATCCTCCGTTGCTCCTCAAATTTTTGCTCGCCCCATTTGCTGATCCGAGGAACCTTCTATGTGATTTCCGGAAAATTTTGTTCCGGGACCCTGTTATCCCGAAAACCGTGTATTAAACACTTTATTTTGAGCCGATTGGGAGGTCGTACCGGACCTTGTTTCTATTTTTCCCGATTTTTATACCACGTGTCCAAGATCATTTCAAGAGTTGACCTATTCGATTTCAGTCTCAAATAACGAGTATTAATCCATTTTTCACGAGTATACGAGGCTCGACGAATGCTGGTTTATCGCATACCGGCACCCCCAAATGTCCTCCGTTACTCTTCAACTTTAATGAGGTCACCTTATCTGATCCAATTAACCTTCTCTATGATTTTCGGAGGATATTGTTCTGGGACCCCAAAGTCTCGAAAACCGTGAATTTATACACTTCAATTTGAACTGTTTCGGAGGTCGTATCGAAGGTTGTTTCTCTTTCTCTCGGTTTTTCTACCACGTGTCTGAGTTCATTTCAAGAGTTGACCTATTCAACTTCAGTCCCAAATAATGAATATTAATCAATTTTTCACGATTATCTGAGGTTCGACGAATGTTGGTTTGTCGCATACAGGCACCCCCCAAATGTCCTCCGTTGCACCTCAAATTTTTTCTGGCCGCATTACCTGATCCGCGGAACTTTCTGTGTAATTTCCGAATTTTGTTCCACTACCATGTAATCCCGAAAACCGTGCATTATACACTTAAATTTGAGTCGTTTGGGAGGTCATACCGGACCCTGTCTAATTTTCCTAATTTTTCTACCTCGTGTCCGAGTTCATTTCAAGAGTTGACCCGATTTCAGTCCCAAATAACGAGTATTAATCCATTTTTCACAAGTATTTGAGGTATGACGAATGCTTGTTTATCGCATACCGACACTCCTAAATGTCATCCGTTACTCCTCAAATTTGGTGTGGCCGCTTTATCTGATCCGAGGAACCTTCTGTGTGATTTCCGGAGGATTTTGTTCCGGGATCCTGTAATCCCAAAAACTATGTATTATGCACTTTATTTTGAGCAGTTTGGGAGGTCGTACCGGACCCAATTTCTATTTTTCCTGAATTTTATGCCACGTGTCCGAGTTCATATCAAGAGTTGACCTATTCGATATCCGTCCCAAATAACGAGTATTAATCAATTTTCACAAGTATTTGAGGTTCGACGAATGCTGGTTTATCGCATACCGGCATCCCCAAATGTCGTCTGTTACTCCTCAAATTTGGTGTGGCCGCTCTATCTGATCCGTGGAACCTTCTGTGTGATATCCGGAGGATTTTGTTCTGGGACCCTATAATCCCGAAAACCGTTTATTATATACACTTCAATTTGACCCGTTTGGGAGGTCGTACCGGACCGTGTTTCTATTTTTCCCTATTTTTCTTACATGTGTCCGAGTTCATTTCAAGAGTTGATCTATTCGATTTCAGTCCCAAATAACGAGTATTAATCCATATTTCCCGAGTATTTGAGGTTCGACGAATGCTGGTTTATCGCATACCGGCTCCCCCAAATGTCCTCTGTTACTCCTCAAATCTGGTGTTGCCGATTTATCTAATACGAGGAACCTTCTGTGTGATTTCCGGAGGCTTTTGTTTTGAGACCCTGTAACCCCGAAAACCGTGTATTATACAGTTCAATTTTAGCAGTTTGGGAGGTCGTGCAGGACCATGTATCTCATTTTACCGATTTTTCTACGATGTGTCCGAGTTCATTTCAAGAGTTGACCTATTCACTTTCAGTCCCAAATAACGAGTATTAATCCATTTTTCACGATTATCCGAGGTTCGACGAATGCTAGTTTATCGCATACCGGCAACCTCAAATGTCTTCCGTTACTTCTCAAATTTGGTGTGGCCGCTTTATCTGATCCGAGGTACCTTCTGTGTGATTTCCAGAGGATTTTGTCGCGAAAACCAAGTATTATACATTTCTATTTGAACCATTTGGGAGGTCGTACAGGACCTTGTTTCTATTTTCCCCGATTTTTCTACCACGTGTCCGAGTTCATTTCAAGAGTTGACCTATTCGATTTCAGTCCCAAATAACGTGTATTAATCCATTTTTCACGAGTATCCGAGGTTCGACGAATGGTGGTTTATCGCATACCGGCACCCCCAAATGTCCTCCGTTGTTCCTCAAATTTTTTCTGGCGCATTAGCTGATACGAGGAACCTTTTGCGTGATTTCCGGAGAATTTTGTTCCTGGACCCTGTAATCCCGAAATCGTGTATTATACACTTTATTTTGAGCCGTTTGGGAGGTCGTACTGGAACATGTTTCTATTTTTCCCGGTTTTTCTACCACGTGTCTAAGTTCATTTCAAGAGTAGACCTATTCGATTCCAATCCCAAATAACAAGTATTAATCCATTTCTCACGAGTATTTGAGGTTCGAGGAATGTTGGTTTATTGCATAGCGACACCCCCAAAAGACCTCTGTTACTCCTCAAATTTGGTGTGGCCGCTTTATCTTATCCGAGGAACCTTCTCTGTGATTTCTTGAGGATTTTGTTCCGGGACCCTGTAACCCCGAAAACCGTGTATACACTTCAATTTGAACCGTTTGGGAGGTCGTACCGGACCCTGTTTCTATTTTTCCCGATTTTTCTACAACGTGTCCAAGTTCATTTCAAGAATTGACCTATTCGATTTCAGTCCCAAATAACGAGTATTAATCCATTTTTCACGATTATCCGAGGTTCGGCGAATGGCGGTTTATCGCATACCGACACCCCTTAATGTCCTGTGTTACTCTTCAAATTTTGTGAGGTCACCATATCTGATCCGAGGAACCTTCTGTGTGATTTCCGGAGGATTTTGTTCCGGGACAAAAGGTGGCCCTAAGCCTTACACAAAGTTCTTACACAAGTTGAAAATCTTAAAATAAAATAAGAAGGTAAACTAATGAGGACAATGATTATTAATCAAGCTTCAAAGCTTCACATGGGTCGGCCAAGGAGTGCATAAGAGTTAGAGCATGTAAGAAAGGAGGCAAAAAGTTGTCTTGGACAATTTGGGAAACTTGAAAGTGACCCGTGTACTTGCCATGGCAAACCGTGTAACCATAGAGCCACCGGTTTTGTTCCTTACCTTTCTCTATGATTGTCACCTTCCCAAGACATAAACTCCTAGATAAAAGTACTCTTAACTCATCATAGAAGATCTCTTGACCCTGAAATGCCTCTTGTTCTTAAGTGGATTTTGAATTGGACCCCTTTTCAGCCAAAAGACCAAAACCGGGTACAAGCATGCCTAATGTGACTCATTTTACTTCAGTATCGGACACTGTTTCTCTTTCACTCGGCTTTTTACCACGTGTCCGAGTTCATTTCAAGAGTTTACCTTTGTGTGATTTCCGGAGGATTTTGTTTCGGGACCTTGTAATCCTAAAAACCGTGTACTATACACTTCAATTTGAATTGTTTTGGACGTCGTATCGGACGCTGTTTCTCTTTCACTCGGTTTTTCTGCCACGTGTCCGATTCATTTCATTAGTAGACCTATTCAAGTTCAGTCCAAAATAACCAGTATTAATCCATTTTTAACGATTATCCGAGTTTCGACGAATGCTTGTTTATCGCATACCGGAACCCCCCAAATGTCCTCCGTTGCTCCTCAAATTTTTTCTGGCCGCATTAGCTGATCCGAGGAACCTTCTATGTGATTTCCGGAGAATTTTTTTCCGGGACCCTTTAATCCCGAAAACCGTGTATTAACAATTCAATTTGAACCGTTTGGGAAGTCGTACCGGATCCTGTTTCTATTTTTTCCAATATTTCTTCCACGTGTCCGAGTTAATTTCAAGAGTTGACCTATTCGATTTCAGTCCCAAATAACGAGTATTAATCCATTTTTCACGAGTATTTGAGGTTTGACGAATGCTGGTTTATCGCATACCGACACCCCATATGTCCTCTGTTACTCCTCAAATTTGGTGTGGCCGCTTTATCTGATCCGAGGAACCTTCTATATGATTTCCGGAGGAATTTGTTCCGGGACTCTGTAATCCCGAAAATCGTGTATTATACAATCAATTTGAACCGTTTGGGAGGTCGTGCCGGACCCTGTTTCTATTTTTTCGGATTTTTCTACCACGTGTCCGATTTCATTTCAAGAGTTGACTTATTTGATTTCAGTCCCAAATAACGAGTATTAATCCGTTTTTCACGATTATCTGAGGTTCTACAAATACTGGTTTATAGCATACTGGCACCCCCAAATGTCCTCCGTTACTCTTCAAATTTTGTGAGGTCGCCTTATCTGATCCGATGAACCTTTTGTGTGATTTCGGAATATTTTGTTCCGGGACCCTGTAATCCCGAAAACCGTGTACTATATACACTTCATTTTTAACCGTTTCGGAGGTCGTATCGGACGCTGTTTCTCTTTCACTAGGTTTCTACCACGTGTGCGAGTTAATTTCAAGAGTTGGCCTATTCAACTTCAGTCTAAAACAACGAGTATTAATCTATTTTTAACGATTATCCGAGGTTCGACGAATGTTGGTTTATCGCATACCAGAACCCCCAAATGTCCTCCGTTGCTCCTCAAAATTTTAATGGCCGCATTAGCTGATCCGAGGAACCTTCTGTATGATTTCCGGAGAATTTTATTCCCGGACTCTGTAATCTCGAAATGTAACACCCCCATACTCCAAGTGCCTTACCAGGACCACCTAAGGCATGGAAGTGCTACCATCTCGGTTACCCGAGGCAATAATCATAAGACAATAACGAAACGTACTTTATTAAATAAGTTTAAGTGATTACATGATCAAAACCAAAACTGTCAAAAGGAAATACAAGGTACTCAAACTGTCTACTGATAAAACTATCAAAGCTACTAGACATCGTCTGACACAGCGGAAGACTTCTAACTGCAACGTGATGACTCATCCCAGCTGTCCCATGCGCATCAATCATACCTGCTCAATAACTGCTCAGCACCCCCGAATGGATCACCACAGTTTTTAAAACATTAAACGGGGTCAGTACTAATCACACAATTTATATAATCCAACAACACACAACAAACAACACAGCTCAAACGGTCACACACACAATCACACCCACTCCAATCAATCTCCGTCACCGACTGTCCATTGGACCAGCCCTGCCAGTGGGGGACCGCAGCCGTACCCACCAAATCCCCGCTCATCATACCGAGCGATAACCCTGTCCCATTAATGTGCACATCCCCTCCCGTGGCGGGTTCCACGGAGGGCAAAACTAGGGCGTGAAACCACTCCCGCAAGTGACTCCACTCAGCCAAGAACGCATCTCGAGAACCAGAGACAAACAATCACAACCATCAAACAGCAATCAATCAACAACCGTCACAATACCAATACGATAACATTCAACAATCACAAACACCAATAATGCATCATGGGACTAATACTGAGTAAGGAAACCCTACCTGGAACAGCAACACAATCAGACAGTCTCAACAGCTGTATCAAAATTCCTCTTCTATGAATCCTCCTCCTAACATATAATCACATAATTACTAACAATCACAAAACTAACACAAATCCCCAATTCCCAAAATTAGGGTTTAACGAAACTTAATTAAATATAACAAATTCGATACGTAGATCTTACCCTCGACGCAAGGATCACAAAGATGTAAAGAACGATGAAATCCGACCTCTCAAGCTCCGGGATTTGTCAATAATGTGATTGATGCGAAGAACGTAGTTTGTTTTCTCTTTGAACGTAATTAGGTTTGATAAAATGTATTAAGGAAGTGACGGAGTTGTTTATATATATTCAATCGCATTATTAACAAAACCCGACAAATCATCACCCCGTAAACCGGCTACTCGATCGAGTAGCTGAGGTACTCGATCGAGTGCCCCCCTTACTCGATCGAGTATCAAGGTTACTCGATCGAGTACCCAACAGGTCAGAAACTATTTTAAACTGCAAACCACCCTTACTTGACAGAGTAAGGCCCACTCGATAGAGTACCCAGAGACTCATAAAACCGTAGTATTACACGAAAACTGTGTATTAACACTTTATTTTGAGCCGTTTGGGAGGTCGTACCGGACCCTGTTTCTATTTTTCCCGATTTTTCTACCACGCGTCCGAGTTCATTTTTAGAGTTGACCTATTCGATTTGAGTCCTAAATAAATTCACGGTTTTCAGGATTTCGGGTTCCCGCAAAAAAATGCATGTAAATCAAACGGACGGTTTTTTGAGTTAGATAAAGTAGCCATACATATTTAGAGAAGCAACAGAAATCATTTGAGGTTGCCGATACGCGATAAATGAGTTTCGGACGAAATTAAGCTCCCCTTAAAAATAGATTGATACTTGTTATTTAGGGCTGAAATCGAATACAGTAAACATGACGCACGTGGTAAATAATTTGGAAGGAAAAGAAACATGACCTAATACGACCTCTCAAACGGCTCAAATTTAAGGGTAAAATACACGGTTTTCGTGATTTCAAGGTCCTAGAACAATAATGTACGTAAATCATACGGACGGTTCATCAGATCAAATAGAGAAGTCACATAAATTTTGAGATGAAACAGCGGACTTTGAGCGTGTCGGTATACAATAAACGACTCTCGGACGAGACTCGGGTAATCTTTAAAAATAGAAGAATACTTGTTATTTAGGGCTGAAATCGAATACAGTAACTCATGAAACGACCCTTGACACATAGTATAAAAACTGGTTGAAAAAGAAACATGACTCGGTACGACCTCACAAACGGATCAAATTAAAGTGTATAATTCACGGTTTTCGGGATTTCAAGTTCCCGGAAATGCTTGTAAATCATACGGTCTTCCTCAGGTCAGATAAAGCAGCCACTTAACCTTTGAGCAGAAACAGAGGACATTTGATAGTGCCGATACGCGATAAACGAGTCTCGGGCGAAAGTTGGGTAATCCTTAAAATTAGATGAATATTTGTTATTTACGGCTTAAATAGAATACAGTAACTCGTGATTCGAACTCGGGCATGTGGTAGAAAAATTGGGAGGAAAGAAAAAAATCACCTGATACGACCTCCCAAACGCCTCAAATTTAAGTATATAACACACGGCTTTCGGATTTCAGTTTCCCCGAATAGAAATGTCTGTAAATCATATGGTTGATTGCTTAGGTCAGATAAAGAAGCCACACAATTTTTGAGAAGCAACAAAGGACAATTGATGGTGCCGATATGGGATAAACGAGTCTTAGACGAAAATGTGGTACTTCTTAAAAATAGATGAATACTTTTTATTTATGGGTGAAATCGAATACGGTAACTCATGAAGTGACCATAGACACGTGGTAGAAAATCTGGTGGAAAAAGAAACATAACCTGGTACGACCTCACAAGCGGCTCAAATTTAAGCGTATAATACACGGTTTTCGGGATTTCAGTTTCCTAGAACAAAAATGGCCGTACATTATACGGTCGATTCCTCAAGTCAGATAAAGCAGCCACACAAATTTTGAGAAGAAATAGAAGACAATTGAGGGTGCCGGTACACGTTAAACGAGTCTTGGACGAAAATCGAGTAATCCTTAAAAATAGAGAATACTTGTTATTTAGGGCTGAATTCGAATACGGTAACTCATGAAGAGACCCCGAACACATGATAGAAAAACTGGGAGGATAAGAAACATGACTTGATACGACCTCCCAAACGGCTCAAATTTAATTGTATCACACACGGTTTCAGGATTTTAGGGTCCCGGGATAAAAATATCTGTAAATCATTCGGACGGTTCCTCGGGTCAGATAAAATAGCCACACAAATTATGAAAAGCAATAGAATATATTTGAGGGTGCCGGTATTGACACGGTTGTCGCAACCCAATAAAAAATAATCCAACTGGCTCTAACTAATATAGCAGAGGTAAGTCGGGTATCGTACTCCACAGGGAGGCTATTGTATCTACTTGTTATTCTAGTATGTCACGGTCACAAATTGGGGTTTTTGATTTAATTTCTAAACTACTGAACTAAAAATAAAGCAGAGAGAGAACAACAAAGAGGAAAAGACGAAAAAGGGAATGATCAAATAAAGAGAGAAATGCCAGGATGTCGGTTCACCATGATATCACACAATTCTGCTGAAGGTAAGGTCAGTCGGTCTAATGTGAGAAGGGTAAAGGAAAGGTCCTTCCGATTCGCTATCCACCCAAAAATACTACTAACTTAGCTTTCGCCCTCGTTAGAGTAGTTTATTGTTCATAGCAAGTCTATTCACTCCAATCTTCAGATCTAGGTCTGAATTTAACCGGGTTAACTAGTTTAGAAGCGTGCACTCTACTAAATAATTACAATTATATTTCTATGAATCAATTCCCACATATAAACCTCCTAATCTGATTATAACATCACTGCTTTACTATCATGGCTCCCCTAATCCTAGCAACAAGGGATTTAGCTACGCATATTCATGACGAAACTAACAATGATTATTGAAATAATAGAAAACATGATATTAAGATGTATAAAGAGAAATTGCATATACTTAATAACAATAATAATAAAAACATAATTTAAAGAACAATAATTAAAGTATGCAAAAGGAATTAAATTGAATAGAAAAGAGTATGAGAGATTACAAAAGTTTGGATCCGAAAATATAGAGCAATGTCTACTGAATGATTAAGAGTAAAGTATGAGATATGATAGATAACCTAAACCTAATGACGTCTTTCCTTTATATAGAAAAGATATTTATTAAACACGCTACTTAATAAAATAAATAAGTTCACGCGATAAAATCTCTCATTTAGATAGAAAAGTGTTCGATAGAGCAACTAATTCTTCTCGATCGAACACTTCCCAATAAATACCTCTCGATCGAGTACTTGGACTACTCGATCGAGGACCTCCATTATGCCACCTCTCGATCGAGCTCAGCAGGGTCTCGATCGAGGACTGTTCACCATCTACAAGCTTTCGATCGAGCACATTAGCCAACCAGAATACTCGATCGAGTGGATTACCACTTAAATAGGCCAAGGGACGTAAAATTTATCTTCCAAGGCGACTTCACGCATCTCGAGGCAATAGTAATTCCGCTCCAATTCTTCCATCTCCATAAATGCATGCTAAAGGGTCAATAAAAGGCTAGATTATGCTTCATTCAGGTCCATTCCTATAAGGATAGCCAAACGAACCAAAGTAGACTATTCGGGGAATTTCACAATATATAACTACGAGAATCGCATAGAAATACGTGCATAAAAGACTTAAAAAGACTATACAAAATGCAGCATCAGGTACGAAATAAAATAATCTCGGGTACGTGATATAAGAATTAGGAGAAAAGGTAACATAAAATGCTACGACCTCCCAAACGACTCAAATTTTAGTGTATAATACACGATTATCGAGATTTCAAGGTTGCGGAATAAAAATGTCCGTAAATCATACAAAAAGTTCATCGGGTCAGATAAAGAAGTCCCAGAAATTTTGAGTAGAAACAGGGCACATTTGTGTGTGTCGGTACGGGATAAACGAGTCTTAGGTGAAAATGTGGTACTCCTTAAAAATAGATGAATACTTGTTATTTAGGGCTGAAATTGAATACGGTAACTCATGAAGCGACCTCGGGCACGTGGTAAAAAAACACTGGGAGGAAAAGTAACATGACATGATACGACCTCCCAAACGGTTCAAATTTAAGTGTATAATATACAGTTTTCGTGATTTAAAGGTCACATAACAAAAGTGTCCGTAAATCATTCAGACTGTTCCTCGGGTCAGATAAAGAAGTCACGGAAATTTTTAGGTGAAACAGAGGACATATTATTGTGTCGGTACGCGATAAACGAGTCTCGGACAAAAATTGGGCAATCCTTAAAAATAGATGAATACTTGTTATTTAGCGCTGAAATCGAATACGGTAACTCACTAAACGACCCTAGACACGTGATATAAAAACTGGTAGAAAAATAAACATGAGCCGGTACGACCTCACAAATGATCAAATTAAAGTGTATAATTCACTGTTTTTGTGATTTCAAGTTCCCGGAAAAAAGAGCATGTAAATCATACGGTCGATTCCTCGGGTCAGATAAAGTAGCCATACAAATTTTAAGAAGCAATAGAGGACAATTGAGGCCTGGATAAACGAGTTTCAGATGAAAATTGGGTAATCCTTAAAAATTGATGAATGTTGAGGTCTCTTCACATATGTGTGTGAGGGGGTATTGTCCCACATTAGTAGAAAAACAATGAAGAGACTAGCTTATAAGTAAGTGGGCTACTCCTCCTACCCCAATTGGTTTTAGAATGGAACCTCACTTTCTTGTGGGCCGGTCTCATGCAACTAATTGTATAAGCCCGTTGTGGAGGACTCAACAAGTGGTATGAAAGCCGACGGTTTGGCTTGGGACCGCAAGGTGCGATGTGGTGACGGTACTTGAGATGGCGCGGAGTAGCGTCGTGGTTGCGGAGTAGCAACACCATTGGACTCTCTCCCTTGGTTGACAAGAGATGCGCAGTAGCTTCGTGCGGAGTAGCCTGGTCGGCTCGACACGGGGTTGTGTTAGGTGCGGAGTAGCGCCACACGGGGTTGTGTTGAGTGAGGAGAAGCGCCAAGTGATGGGGAGTTTCGGCACACACATGTGAAAGGGGGAGATTGTTGAGGTCTCTTTCCATATGTGTGTGAGGGGTATTATCCAGCATCAGTAGAAAAACAGTGAAGAGACTAGCATATAAGTAAGTGGGCTACTCCTCCTATCACCAATTGTTTTTAGAATGGAACCTCACTTGCTTGTGGGCCGGTCTCATGCACCTAATTCTATAAGCCCGCTGCGGAGGACTCAACAATGAATACTTGTTATTTAGTGTTGAAATCGAATACAACATGCTCATGAAGAGACCTCGGGCACGTGGCAGAGAAAGTGGCAAGAAAAGAAACATGACCTAGTACGAGCTCTCAAATGGCTCAAATTTAAGTGTATAATACACGGATTTCAAGATTTCAGGTTTCCAGAACAAAAATGTCTATAAATCATACGGTCAATTCCTCAGGTCAGATAAAGCAGGCACACAAAATTTGAGAAGCAACAGAGGACAATTGAGGGTACCGGAACACGATAAACGAGTCTTGGACGAAAATCGGGTTATCCTTAAAAATAGATTAATATTTGTTATTTAGGGCTGAAATCGAATACGATAACTCATGAGGCGATCTCAGGCACGTGGTAGAAAAATTGGGGGGAAAAGAAATAATGACCTAATACGCCCCCGAACGGCTCAAATTTAAGTGTATAAGTGCAAGTCCAATGGTGAGCTATAACTTTCTAGCTTGGCAATTCCACATCATATTCTAAGATACAACCTTTTTAAGATACTAAACCATTCCAATGGTAAGTTATAACTTTCTAGCTTTACTTTTGTTAAATAAATAAAAAATTAAGAATAAATCAAACCTAAATTGATTTAGCTAATTTTCTATTAGTTGATTTGTGATAGTGGGCCCATTTAAACAACTAGCTTCATTAAACTTGATGCTTAAACCAAGACATTCTCCATGCCCATCTCCAATTGTGTAGCAACTAGCTTGCCAATTTAAGAAATTGTATGTAAGTCTCTAAGCTACACTATTGAACTTGCTTTAATTCACGATTTTTGGAATTTCAGGGTTCCAGAAGAAACATGTTCGTAAATCGTACGGACGGTTCCTTGGGTCAGATAAAGTAGTCACACAAATTTTGAGAAGGAATAGAATACATTTGAGGGTGCCGGTACGCGATAAAAGAGTCTATGACGAAAATCACGTACTCCTTAAAAATAGATGAATGCTTGTTATTTAGAGCTAAAAATCGAACACGGTAACTCATGAAGCGACCTAGGGTACGTGATAGGAAAATTGGGAGGAAAAGAAACATGACCTGATACGACCTCTCAAACAGCTCAAATTTAAGTTTATAATACACGGTTCTCGGGATTTAAGGTCCCAGAAAAAAATGTACATAAATCATACACACGGTTCCTTGAGCCAGATAAAGAAGTCAAATAAATTTTAAGAAGAAACATAGAACATTTAAGAGTGCCGGTACGGGATAAACGAATCTTGGACGAAAAATGTGGTACTCTTTAAAAATAGATGAATACTTGCTATTTAGGGATGAAATCGAATAAAGTAACTCATGAAAATACCTAAGACAAGTGGTATAAAAAAAAATATGACACGGTACGACCTTACAAACTGCTTAAATTTAAGTTTATAATACATGGTTTTCAGGATTTCAGGTTTCCGGAACAGGAATTTCTGTAAATAATACAGTCGATTCCCTCGGGTCAGATAAAGCAGCCACACAAATTTTGAGAAGCAACAGAGGAGAACTGAGGGTGCCGATACACACTAAACGATTCTCGAACGAATATCGGGTAATCCTTAATAACAGATGAATACTTGTTATTTAGGGCTAAAATTGTATACGGTATACTCATGAAGCGACCTCGGGTACGTGGTAGAAAAACTGGGAGAAAAAGAAGATGACCTGGTACGACCTCTCAAACGGCTCAAATTAATGTGTATAATACAGAATTTCAAGATTATAGGTTTCCGGAACAAAATGTCTGTAAAAAATACGGTCCTTAGGTCAGATAAAGCGGCTACAAAAATTTTGAGAAGCAGAAGAAGACAATTGAGAGTGTCAGTAGCCCGGTACGCAATAAACGGGTCTCGGACGAAAATTGGGTAATCATTAAAAATAGATTAATACTTGTTATTTATGGCTGAATTCGAATACGGTAACTCATGAAGCGACCCCGGGCACATGGGAGAAAAACTGGGAGGAAAAGAAATATGACTCGATACGACCTCACAATCGGATCAAATTAATGTCTATAATTCACGGTTTTCATGATTTCAAGTTCCCGAAAAAAAATTCATGTAAATCATGTAGTCGATTGCTCAGGTCGGATAAAGCAGCCACACAATTTTAGAGAACAAATAGAGGACATTTGATGGTGCCGGTACGGGATAAACAAGTCTCGGTCGAAAATCGGGTAATCCTTAAAAATAGATGAATACTTGTTATTTAGGGTTGAAATCAAATACGACAACTCATGAAACGACCCCTGACACGTGGTAGAGAAAACTGGGAGGAAAATAAACATTACCTGATAGAACTAGACCTGGAAAAACGAGTCGACGGGTCAGGTTCGGGTCGGGCCAATTCGAGTCGGGTTAGTTCGGGTCTTTCATTGAATCCGGGTTAATTAGGATCGGGACAGGTCTTTTCGGGTTTTGGTTGGTTGTCGGGTATGTTTCGGGTCAAGCGGGTCGGGTTGTTTCGGGTCAGGTCATTTTCGGGTCAATGAATAATAGAGAAATAGTCATTTCAAGTCTTTTCGGTTCAATTAGATTTATATTTTGTTGGGTCATTTTCGGGTTTGGTGGTTTCGATCGGGTCATTTTCGGGTCACATTCGGGTGATGTAGTTCGGGTCGGGTCAATCGGGTCGAGTCATTTTTGCCAGGTCTAAAAAGAAGCTCCCAAACGGCTCAAATTTAAGTGTATAATACACGGTCTTCAGATTTCAAGTTTACAATATAAAAATGTCTGTAAATCATACGTTCGATTCCTCAAGTCAGATAAAGAAGCCACACAAAATTTTAGAAGCAACAGAGAACAATTGAGGGTGCCAGTACGGGATAAACGAGTGTTAGACGAAAATGAGGTACTCCTTAAAAATAGATGAATACTTGTTATTTAGGACTGAAATTGAATACGGTAACTCATGAAGGCGACCCATACATCTCGTATAAAACCTGGTAGAAAAAGAAACATGACTCGGTAAGACCTCACAAACGGATCAAATTAAAGTGTATAATTCACGTTTTTCGGGATTTCAAGTTCCAGGAAAAAAATGCCTTTAAATCATACGGTCAAATCCTCAATTCAGATAAAGCAACCGCACAATATTTAAGAAGAAACAGAAGACATTTGATGGTGCCGGTGCGCGATAAACGAGTCTCTGGCGAAAATCGGATAATCCTTAAAAGAAGATTAATACTTGTTATTTAGGGGTGAAATCGAATACGGTAACTCATGATGCGACCTTGGGCACGTGGTACAAAAATGGGAGGAAGAGAAACATGACCTTATACGACCTCCAAAACAGCTCAAATTTTTGTGTATAATACACGGTTTTCGGATTTTATGTTCCGGAATAAAAATGTATGTAAATCATAAGGTCGATTTCTCGGATCAGATAAAGCAGTCGCACAAATTTTAAGAAGCATAAGACGACAACTCAGGGTGCCGGTACACAATAAACGAGTCTCGAACGAAAATCGGGTAATCCTCAAAAATAGATGAATACTTGTTATTTAGGGCTGAAATCGAATACGGTATACTCGTGAAGCGACCTCAGGCACATGGTAGAAAAACTGGGACGAAAAGAAACATGATCTAGTACCACCTCTCAAATGACTCAAATTTAAGTGTATAATACACGGATTTCGAGATTTAAGGTTTCTGGAACAAAAATGTCTGTAAATCATATGGTCGATTCCTTAGGTCAGATAAAGAAGCCACTCAAATTTTGAGAAGCAACAGAGGAAAATTGAGGGTGCCGGTACACGATAAACGAGTCTCGAACGAAAATCGGGTAATCCTTAAAAATAGATGAATACTTGTTATTTAGGGTTGAATCAAATACGGTATACTCATGAAGCGACCTCGGGCACGTGGTAGCAAAACAGGGAGGAAAAGAAACATGACATGATACGACCTCACAAACGGCTCAAATTTAAGTGTATAATACACGGATTTCGAGATTTTAGGTTAGCGAAACAAAAATGTCTCTAAATCATACGATCGATTCTTCAGTTAAGATAAATCAGCTACATAAATTTTTAGAAGCAAAAGAAGACATTTGAAGGTGCCGGTACGGGATAAACAAATCTTAGACGAAAATGTGGTACTCCTTAAAAATAATTGAATACTTGATATTTAGGGCGGAAATCGAATACGGTAACTCATGAAACAACCCCAGACACGTGGTAGAAAAATTAGGAGGAAAAGAAACATGGCCTGATACTACCTCCCAAACGGCACAAATTTAAGTGTATAATACACAGTTTTCGGATTTCAGGTTTCCGGAACAAAAATGTCTGTAAATCATACGGTCGATTGCTAAGGTCAGATAAAAAAGGCACACAAATTTTGAGGAGCAAAAGAGGATATTTGATGGTGTCGTTACGCGACAAACGAGTCTCGGACGAAAATCGAGTCCTTAAAAATAGATGAATACTTTTTATTTAGGTCTGAAATCGAATACAGTAACTCATAAATGACCGGATACGACCTCCCAAACGGCTCAAATTTAAGCGTATAATGCACGGTTTTCGGATTTCAGGTTCTCGAAATTAAAATATATGTAAATCATACAGTCGGTTACTCAGGTCAGATAAAGAAGCCACACAAATTGTGAGAAGCAACAGAGGACAATTGAGGGTGTCGATACGGGATAAACGAGTCTTAGACGAAAATGTAGTACACCTTAAAAATAGATGAATACTTGTTATTTAGGCTAAAATCGAATACGGTAACTCATAAAGCGACCTCAGACACGTGGTAGAAAACCTGGTGGACAAAGAAACATAACCCGGTACGACCTCACAAACGGCCCAAATTTAAGTGTATTATACACGGTTTTCGGGATTTCAGGTTACCGGAACTAAAATGTTTGTAAATCATACGGTCGATTCCTCAGGTCAGATAAAGCAGCCACATAAATTTTGAGAAGCAACAGATGACAATTGAGAGCTGCCGTTAAGCGATAAACTAGCCTCGCACGAAAATCGGGTAATCTTTAAAAATAGATGAATACTTGTTAATTAGGGTTAAAATCCAATACGGTATACTCTTGAAGCGACCTCGGGCACGTGGTAGAAAAATTGGGAGGAAAAGAAACATGACCTGGTACGACCTCTCAGACGGCTCAAATTTAAGTGTATAATACACGGATTTCGAGATTTCATGGAACCCGGAACAAAACTAACTGTAAATCATAAGGTTGATTCGTAAAGTCAGATAAAGCAACCACACAAATATTGAGAAGCAAAAGAAGACAACTGGATGCCGATACGCGATAAACGTGTCTAAGACGAAAATCGGGTAATCCTTAAAAGAGATGAATAGTTGTTTTCCAGAGCTGAAAATCGAATACGATAACTCATGAAGCGACCTGGGTACATGATAGAAGAATTGGGAGAAAAAGTAACATAAAACACTACAACATCTCAAACGGCTCAAATTTAAGTGTATATACGGTTCTCGGGATTTCAAGGTCCCGGAACAAAAATTTCCGTAAATTATACAGACGGTTCTCAGGCTAGATAAAGAAGTCACAGAAAATTTGAGAAGCAACAGAGGACAATTGAGGCAACCAATACCGCGGTACGCTATAAACGAGTCTCGAACGAAATCGGGTAATCCTTAAAATAGATGAATACTTTTTATTTAGGGTTGAAATCGAATACGGTATACTCATGAAGTGACCTCGGGGACGTGGTTGAAAAACTGGGAGGAAAACAAACATGACCTGATACGACCACCCAAGCGGCTCAAATTTAAGTTTATAATACACTGATTTCGAGAGTTTAGTTTCCCGAAACACAAATGTTTGTAAATCATACGGTCGATTCTTCGGGTCAGATAAAATAGCCACGCAACTTTGAGAGGCAAAAGAAGACAATTGAAGGTGCCGGTACGGCCGTACGGGATAAACAAGTCTTAGACGAAAATGTGGTACTCCTTAAAAATAATTGAATACTTGTTATTTAGGGGAAAATCGAATACTGTAACTCATAATGCAACTTTGGGCACGTGGTAGAAAAACTGGGAGGAAAAGAAACATGACCTGATAAGACCTCTGAAACGGGCAAACGGCTCAAATTTAAGTGTATAATACACGGTTTTCGGATTTCAGGTTTTTGGAACAAAAATGTCTGTAAATCATACGGTCAATTGCTAAGGTTAGATAAAGAAGCCACACACATTTATAGAAACAACAGAGGACATTTGATGGTGTCGTTACCCGACAAACGAGTCTCGGGCGAAAATCGGGTCCTTAAAAATAGATGAATAGTTGTTAATTAGGTTTGTATCGAATACGGTAACTTATGAAGTGACCTTGGGCACGTGGTAGAAAAACTGGGAGGCAAAGAAACATGAACTAAAACGACCTCCCAAACGGCTCATATTTAAGTCTGTAAATCATAAGGCTGTTTCGTAAAGTCAGATAAAGCAACCACACAAATATTGAGAAGCAAAAGAAGACAATTAAATGTCGGTACATGACAAACGTGTCTAAGACGAAAATCGGGTAATCCTTAAAAGAGATGAATACTTGTTGTTCAGGACTGAAAATCGAATACAATAACTCATGAAGTGACCTGGGTACGTGATAGAAGAATTGGGAGAAAAAGTAACATAAAACACTAGGACATCCCAAACGGCTCAAATTTAAGTGTATAATATACGGTTCTCGGGATTTCAAGGTCCCGGAACAAAAATGTCCGTGAATTATACAGAGAGCTCTCGGGCTAGATAAAGAAGTCACCGAAAATTTGAGAAGCAACCGAGGACAATTGAGGGTACCAATACCGCGGTACGCTATAAACGAGTCTCGAACGAAATCGGGTAATCCTTAAAAATAGATGAATACTTTTTATTTAGGGTTGAAATCGAATACGGTATACTCATGAAGCGACCTCGGGGACGTGGTTGAAAAACTTGGAGGAAAATAAACATGACCTGATACGACCACCCAAGCGGCTCAAATTTAAGTTTATAATACACTGATTTCGTGATTTTAGTTTCCCGAAACACAAATGTTTGTAAATCATACGGTCGATTCTTCGGGTCAGATAAAATAGCCACACAAATTTTGAGAAGAAAAAGAAGACAATTGAAGGTGTCGGTACGGCCGTACGGGATAAACAAGTCTTAGACGAAAATGTGGTACTCCTTAAAATTAATTGAATACTTGTTATTTAGGGGAAAATCGAATACTGTAACTCATAATGCAACTTTGGGCACGTGGAAGAAAAACTGGGAGGAAAAAAAACATGACCTGATAAGACATCCCAAACGGGCAAACGGCTCAAATTTAAGTGTATAATATACGGTTTTCGGATTTCAGGTTTCCGGAACAAAAATGTCTGTAAATCATACGGTCAATTGCTAAGGTTAGATAAAGAAGCCACACACATTTATAGAAACAACAGAGGACATTTGATGGTGTCGTTACCCGACAAACGAGTCTCGGGCGAAAATCGGGTCCTTAAAAATAGATGAATACTTGTTAATTAGGTTTGATATTGAATACGGTAACTTATGAAGTGACCTTGGGCACGTGGTAGAAAAATTGGAAGGAAAAGAAACATGGACTAAAACGACCTCCCAAACGGCTCATATTTAAGTATACACGGTTTTCGGATTTCAGGTTCCCGGAACAAAAATTTCTGTAAATTATACGGTCGATTGCTCGGGTCAGATAAAGAAACCATACAAATTTTTAGAAGCAACAGAGGACAATTGAAGGTGCCGATACGGGATAAACGAGTCTTAGACGAAATTGTGGTACTCCTTAAAAATATATGAATACTTGTTATTTAGGGCTAAAATCGAATACAGTAATTCATAAATCGACCCCGGACACGTGGTATAAAATCTGGTGGAAAAAGAAACATAACCCAGTACGACCTCATAAACGGTTCAAATGTAAGTGTATAATACACGGTTTTCGGGATTTCAGGTTCGCGGAACAAAAATGTTTGTAAATCATATTGTCGATTCTTGAGGTCAGATAAAGCAGCCATACAAATTTTGACAAGCAATAGAGGACAATTGAGGGATGTTAATATGTGATAAACGAGTCTCGCACGAAAATCGGGTAATCCTTAAAAATAGATGAATACTTGTTAATTAGGGATGAAATCGAATACGAAATACTCATGAAGCGACCTCGGGCAAGTGGTAGATAACTAGGAGGAAAAGAAACATGACCTGGTACGACCTCTCAGACGGCTCATATTTAAGTGTATAATACACGGATTTCGAGATTTCAGGGAACCCGGAACAAAAATTTATGTAAATCCTAAGGTATATTCCCCAGGTCAGATAAAGTAGTCACACAAATATTGAGAAGCAAAAGAAAACGATGAGGTGCCGGTACGCGACAAACGAGTCTAAAACGAAAATCGGGTAATCCTTAAAAATAGATGAATACTTTTTATTCAGGGCTGAATTCAAATACGATAATTCATGAAGCGAACTCACGCACGTACTATAAAATTTGGGAGAAAAATAAAAATGACCTGATACGACTCACAAACGGCTCAAATTTAAGTGTATAATACACGGTTTTCGGGATTTCAGGGTTCCGAAACAAAAATATTCGTAAATCGTACGGACGGTTCCTCGGGGCCGATAAAGTTGTCACACAAATTTTGAGAAGCAAGAGAGTACATTTGAGGGTGTCGGTACGCGATAAAAGAGTCTCGGACTAAATTCACGTACTCTTTGAAAATAGATAAATACTTGTTATTTAGGCTTGAAACTCAAATACGGTAACTCATGAAACGACCTATCGGGTACGTGCTAGAAGAAGTGGGAGAAAAAGTAACATAAAACGCTATGACCTCCCAAACGGCTCAAATTTAAGTGTATAATTCACGGTTATCGGGATTTCAAGCTACAAAAATGTCCGTAAATTATACAGATGGTTCTCGGACCATATAAAGAAGTCACAGAAATTTGAGAAGAAATATAGGACATTTGAGTGTGCCGGTACGGGATAAACGAGTCTTGACGAAAATGTGGTACTCCTTAAAAATAATGAATACTTGTTATTTAGGGCTGAAATCATAGACGATAACTCATGAAACGACCTAAGACACGTGGTATAAAAAGAAACATGACCCGATATGACATCACAAAAGGATCATTTAAAGTGTATAATTCACGGTTTTCGGGATTTCAGGTTCCTAGAAAAAAATACATGTAAATCATATGGTTGATTCCTTAGGTCAGATAAAGTTGTCACACAAATTTTAAGAAGTAACAGAAGACATTTGAAGGTGTCGTTACGCGATAAACGAGTCTCGAACAAAAATCGGGTAATCCTTAAAAATAGATGAATACTTGTTATTTAGGGCTGAAATCGAATACGGTGACATGATGATACACCTAGGAAGTATGGTGACATGATGACACCCCTAGGAGTTGTTTGGTACGCTAAAGGAATTGAAGTTTCAAGGAAGTAAGAGTTCCCATGATTTTGTAAATCACATGAAATGGAAGAAAGTTGTTTGGTTGGGAATCTGGGATGTAGGAAGTGAATTCCACAAGAATTCCCACTTACCTACGGGCTACGGGAACCTAGGTAAGCAACTTCCCACATCATGGAGGAATTGGTGTTCCTATGGAACTTCAATTCATGTGATTTGGAGCAAACAAACAACTCATCCATTTTGTAAATCCAATAAATTGCAATTCATGTGTTTTAGAATGGGTAACCAAACAACCCCCTAATGTACGGTGTACCCAATAAATGCTCATCAAAGCTAAATAAAAAAAATCGATAATTAATTTGAACACAACACCAATGTCTTATGTAATTTATTTTAAAACCATTAAAAAACCCAAACAAAAAAAATTAACATCATGAATATATTTATCATTAAATAAAGTTCATAACATATGACAGAATCTTATTGTTTGGAGTTTGGACAGCTCGTACAATGATCTCATTTGAGTTATCATAGTGGGCTGTGAGTAGACCTAACAAACGAGCCAACCAGTTTTAGTCAATTTGGACCAGGTCTATTCGGATTTGCAAGAATGTTGATCAGATCGGAACGGGTCGGGTCATTTGACGTTTAGATTATTTTTGGGTTTGATTTGATATTATCAAGTTATTTAAAGATAATAGTCAATTTGCAACAATACATTCCAGTCGAGCATTAGTTAGGATCAATTTGGGTAACAGGTCAAGCTCTGATCCTCATTTTCGGATCCCGAGTTGGGTTATTGAAGTTGAATCATTCCGGTCAGATCGGGTCGGGTCAGTTTTATCAAGTCTAATTACAAGGCTTTGCATTGTGTGCTTTAAAACACAAAGGGAAAACATGAGCACATGTACCATAATAAGGCCCAACACAAACAACAATAATTCCATTTTCACAAACCACAATCGATTCAAAACCCCATATATTTCTCCATAAACAACAAGAAATAATTTTTAGGGAAGAACAAAATCATGGCATTGAAGCAACTATGCAACTCATTTACCAGAAGAATAATTTCAACCCAGAAACTTGAAATTCCCAATCTATCCTCATTCTCAACATTATCTTCATCATCAACAACAGATGCAATCTTGTGTGGAAGAGGAGACAAAAAGACCAAAAAGGGGAAGAGATTCAAAGGGTCTTATGGTAATATAAGACCTAAAAAGAAGGAAATGATTGAAAGGCTTAAAGATAAGGTTGAAGTTCCTCAGTCTACTCCTTGGCCTCTTCCATTTAAACTTATTTGAAGTTTATGTTTTGGATTAATGTTTGTTGTTGATTTTAATAATTTGGGGATTTTAGTTTAATTGATACCGTTAGGGTTTTGAATATTCGGTTGGTTAAAAATTACTTGTATGAACTTGATTGTTGGCTAACTTGATTATGGCTCTAAATGTTGTCTGCTATGAATACGCCCATACCAATTCACTCTTATAGTATGCGTGTTTATATGTATTTTCAGTAAGCAATAAGATAGAACTCGATCTTAAAAGATTTGGGATTTGTAGGGTACTCGAGTGCTAGTATCCCTTACCGACAGTTAGAGCAATCTCCGTCGTGCATTAAAGACAATTTAATGGGTTGACCCTTCCCAAATTCGGCTTTTTCAATCGCAATAGTCACAAATTGAACCCTGACCACTTGTTTAAGAGATGAGAACTCTTACCAATCACACCAGCCACTCAGCCAGCCAACTTTGGTAATAATGAGCCCTTATAGACAATATCATAACAAGTTTTTTTTAATTAACAAAACGGGATAAAATTCCAAAAATCTATAAGTTAAATCAAAGTTCAAACCACTCGTACAAATAATACGGGTATATTTTGCGAGATAATTAGGAGTCGTTTGGTTGTCCAGTAAATTACACAGGAACTTTAATTCATGTGAATTGCAAAATGGGTAGGTTGTTTGGTTACCCTAATTCACATGAATTGGAACTTCCCATGAATTCCAATTCCTCCATAATGGAGGAAGTTGCTTACCTAGATCCCCCTAGGTAAGTGGGAATGCCTACATGAATTACAACGCCTACATGTAACCAAACAACATTTTCTAATTCACATGAATTCTAAATTCATGTGATATGACACTTCCTAGGCATTGTAAGTTCCCGTATGTAACCAAACGACTCCTTATTATAAATAACAAGGTCCACCCACATCTTAATCAATCTCATAAATACTATTAGTGACCCCAATATTATTCCGCATATCTCTCAAAACATCATTGATAACATTCCGAAGCTCATTCTTCTTTTGCTCATACATAAACGAGTCACCACAAAGATCATTCCAAACCAACCATCCATTTATTCGCACAATTGCATCCTCCACCTTTCTCTTATCCCTTCCACTGATTCTCTCGCGGTATCGTAACACTGTTGACTTAACCGCGTCTATGTAATTCTCTAAGACGATCTTTGCTTTTACCGCCCTTTTGAACTCCTCGTCGTGAGCCTTAAACATCTCAGCCTCTTTCACCATTATATCGATTTCCTCCTTTGTTAGCCTTCCATTGTGCTGGGTAATAGTAATTTGGTTCTCATTATTCGTCCCAGTCTGTTTAGCTGAAACAGTCAGAATACTATCAGCATCGATCTCGAAGCAGACATCGAACTTAACTGAGCCTTTAGGTCCTGGTGGTATGTTGTACAAACAGAATTCGCCCAAGAAGTTGTTGTCTTTAGCCAAATATCTCTCACCCTCAAACACAGGGAAAACTATTGAACCTTGGTTATCTTCTGATGTTACTATAATCTCAAACATCTTAGTAGGGATGGTAGTATTTCGAGGAACAACTTTCACGGATAGATCCACAATCCTAATACCAAGTGATAAAGGAGTAACGTCCACAAGTGCGATATCCTTAAAATTTTCAATACCGGCTAAGCTTGCAGCATGACATGCAGCTCCGTAGGCAACAGCCTCGTCCGGGTTGATACTTTTACATAGCTCTTTTCCCTTGAAGTAATCTTGTAACAATTGCTGCACCTTTGGGATCCGGGTGGATCCTCCAACAAGGACAATATCGTGCACATCGGTTTTACCCAATTTTGCATCCTCTAAACATTTTTCAACAGGTGGTAGACATTTTTCGAATAAATCAAGATTCAGCCTCTCGAACCGTGAACGTGTTATCGTTGAACAGAAGTCTGTACCATCAAAGAGACACTCGATCTCAATTCGTGCCTCCTTATTCATAGAAAGGTTCATTTTAGCCCTCTCGCATGCGGCTCTCAACCTCCCGAGAGCCCTTGGATTGCCATCCAACTTCTTCTTATGTTTTCTTTCAAACTCGGCCGCAAAGTGGCCTACTAATCTCGTGTCGAAGTCACTTCCACCCAAGTGAGTATCACCATTCACGGCTTTAACCTCAAACGCATCCTTTTGGACCGCCACTAAAGACACGTCAAATGTCCCGCCACCAAGGTCAAACACCAAGATATTTCTTGTCGCGACATTGTATCCAGTAAGCTCCTTGTCGAGACCATATGCAATAGCGGCAGCGGTAGGCTCATTAATAATGCGTTGAATATTGAGCCCAGCAATGACTCCGGCGTCTTTTGTCGCCTGGCGTTGCGCGTCATTGAAATAGGCCGGAACAGTAACAACAGCATCTGTGACTTCTTTACCCAGATAGATTTCGGCAATCTCTTTCATTTTCACTAGAATCATTGACGATATTTCTTCGGGTGAAAATTTCTTCTCTTCATCCTTATGGGTCACCACGATTACAGGGTTGTTGCCTTTGTCAGCAATGACTTTAAATGGCCAATGCCTCATGTCATCTTGAACTGTTGGCTCGTTAAATTTTCTACCAATTAGCCTCTTTGCATCTGTCATCCAACAAAAGTTAATCATGAAGATTAATTATAACTAGTGTACATCCCGTGCAAATGCACAGCTTTTCAAAAAATAATGTATAAAGACGTTAAATATTACAGTATAGCTTAATAATCGGCTTAAGCGGTATAAAGACGTTAAATATTATACTAACCCGGCCAACGTGTAACCGCCCCCTCATGAGTCAGTGTTGACGACTCGGCGTGTCAGGCTCATGTTCAGCCCGGCACAACCCGCCCCTACTCCGGGAGGTTTCAAGTCCACTCCAACCAAGCGCGGACTCGTCTTAGGCTCGTCCTCGACTCGCCTCTCAAACCTACCTTTTACCGATTCCAGGTCCACTCCCACCAAATGTAACCCGGGCCGACCCGTCTCTATACCAGACCAATTTTGGGTCACTTAGCTAAGCCTGGCCCGCCCATTTGACCAAGCCCACCCCATAACAGATATTGGAGAGGAGTGCTCCCAATGTAAGTTGGTGACATGGATATCAACAAGTTGGTGATAGAAATCTAGAGTAAAAAATCTGGTGGGAGAAACCTAGAAACAGTTTCCTAAAGCTCAATTTTGACGAATTAAGAATAGAAGGTAATAAAGCTGTTTTAGGATATTGTATAAGAGATCATAATGGTAAAGTCGTTTTATTAGGAGCAAAAAAGTGCGGATCAAATAGTATTCTTTTTGCGTAAGCTCTCGCTTTAAAAAAAAGGTATTTTAGCCGCTAAACACTTAGGAATCTCAAAGTTAATTGTGGAGGGGATAATTTATGTGTTATTAACTCACCTTGTAGTACTTGGCAAATTTCTTGAGAAATCTCTGGTATTATTAAGAATGTGAAATTAGACATTCATTTTTTTTTGATGAAGTGATAATTAAACATCATTTTCGTGAAACCAACAAGGTTGCTGACTTCATGGTTTCTATTGGACATTCATGTTCAACTCTTTCGAGGTGGTTTGAAAGCCGGTGGCTTCAACTTAGCTCACTCATTCGAAAGGATGATATAGGTTGGTCCTACCATAAATGATCAATCTAATTTTCTTACCTTATAAAAAAAAACAAGTTGGTGATAAGAAGCGCATCATAAAGTGAAGACAAGAACTTCAATTACGCATTTAGATTCTCCTTCTAGTGAGTTAAGTCCTATTTTTAGGGAGGACATTTTTGGGGTGGCTATTCCCCGTGTAATAGCTCGTAGTTAATTTCGGGGCTTTGCCCCTCTTACGCACCAAAAAAAACAAAAGTGAAATGAAAAAAAATACCCTATCAATTAACGTTGGTGACAATGGAGATAAACAAGGGCGATAACGAAAAGTGCATCACATAATGAAAATAAGAGTTAAGTTAATAAGTAGTCTTATGAAAAATTGTGTCCCATTGAAGAAATAACACGATAATCAAAACTTCTCTCCGTTTTTTTTTTCCTTATTCTCTTTTCTGTCAAATTTTCTCCCATTACAATTTTTACAAAATAGTAAGGAGAAAGGAATGAATGTATAATTATTAAAAAAAATCCAAAACAACTTGAAATAAGTCATCATAGAAAATGTTACGTATCCAGCCACATTAATTGATTTATTTACTAGAAAACGAAAGTGTAAACTATTTTTTAATAAATCTTAAATAAGAAAGTATAAATTATTGATCGGGACGGAGGGACTAGACGGAAATATACATATGCGAAAAGATACAGAGGTAAGGAGTAACTAATGAGTGTTGTATGTATAAAACAAAGGAAAATGGATAAATTATTGTGAATCAAATGGAATAAATTTACGAACACGGTAAAAAAAAAACAAGATAAAAACAAAAGAGAACAAACCAAAGATAGTGTTGGTAGTATTCATGCCAGCCTGATTCTTAGCAGCTTCACCGATAAGGCGTTGAGTTTCGTTGAAAGCAACCCAAGACGGTGTCGTACGGTTGCCCAAGTCGTTGGTGATAATCTCGATGAGACCATTTTGCCAAACCGCGACACATGAGTAGGTAGTTCCAAGATCGATTCCTATTCCAAGCGGCTTTGGCCTGCTACTCCCAGTTGCGTTCTTCCACGAGCTTTCGCCTTTCTTCACCAGATTTGAGAGGAACGCATTCATCTTTCCTCTTCGACTCCATTTCAGTAATACTTTTCTCGTCTAATAAATACGAAGTATACTCTAAATAATTTTTCAACTGAATTTCGAGTACCTGGTCTCCAGCAATTTGCATTATTATTATTATTATGGAGATGTGAGTAGTAGAATTTTTTTTAAAAAAAAAATAGAGTTCAACGACAAAAATATTACTCCATCCGTCTCGCTTATTTGTTGCTTAGCGACCGAACGACTTGGAGTTAAGTCAATGGTACCTCATCGACCTTAGTAGCTCACTAACTTGTAACGGAGCAAAGTCGCATCGGTCTAGGGTTGACAATGGATCGGGTTGGATAGGGTTTTGCGAGATCCAAACCTGATTCACTTACTTAATGGATCACCAATCCATATCCAAACCCGATCCATATCCAAAATTTTGAAATCCATATCCGATCCATTATACTTTTTTCAAAGCCATATCCGCTCCAAATCCATACCCGATCCACCATATAATCCAAAACCCGATCCAAAACTTCCTTTAACCACATAAAAAAATTCATCTAATATAACAAATTTGAAATTTCAAGCTCAATAAAACCAAAAATTTCAAAAAAAATTGAATGGATCGGGTTCGGGTATGAATGGATCAGGTTTGGATTTGGTTCGGGTTTTTCGATGGTGGGTTGAGATATGGGTTTTTAAATAGTGAATCGGTTATGGGTTTTCAAAAGTTGCATTTGGATCGAACTTTTTCCTTCGCTTCGCTTCGGTTTCGGTTCGGATTGAGCCACTATTACCATCCCTACTTCGGTCAATTCTACATAGTAAACTAAGTACAAAATGGTTTGCACGGTAGCAAATTCGCCTAGGGGCGGAGCGACTTGCTACAATACCAAAAAAAAAAAAATTTGTCTTTTGTTTTTCGCACTTTTGGATTAGGTCGCTGAGTAGCTAAACGACTTTACTTAAAATCGATGAGGCCTTCAGTCTAGGGTTCCTAGGGTTTGTCTAAAAATCTTAGGGTTTTCTCCTCCTACTCGGGCCTCTTTCTCACGATTTTGATCGTGAGAGAGGTCTTTTTGCGTGTTTCCTTCTGTAGATTTTGTTTCTCTATGCAGGTACAAGAGATGAGTTCTTCACGCGAGCCAAATCGAAAAGGAAAGGGGCCGATGTACAGCAATGATGAGTTGGAAAATACGGTTTTTGAGTGGGAAGATGAGGGTGATTCGAATAAAGGAAGTAGAATGCTTGTAGGGAAATTGTGGGCATCGAGAGCTTTAAACGTCAAAGCGGCCATTGATACGATGATACGACTTTGGAATCCGATGAAACCGATCTCTGGAAACGTTGTTGATGCTAAAGAAAAAACCTTCGTCTTTCGATTCGAAGGGGAACGTGACAAAGCCAGAGTTCTCGCAGGGCAGCCATGGCATTTCGAGAAGTTTGTCTGGTGCTTCAATGAACCCAATAGCTCAGGTAAGGTTACGGATGTACCCCTTTACCACTTTCCTATTTGGGCTAGGGTTTATGATCTCCCTATTTCGGGGAGGTCGAGTCAGGCGAATGTTCGTAAAATAGGAGCGAGTTTGGGCACTTTTGTCGAGGCTGATATTAGCCAAAATTGTGATCTTGATCGAGCCATCAGAATACGAATAATTCATGACGTGCAGAAACCACTTAAAGCTTCCATACCTATTAAAATGAAAGAAGGACGGGTGGTGCATTTCGATGTGAAATATGAACGATTACCAATTTTCTGCTACGGATGTGGAGTTATGGGTCATGGCGAGAAGGACTGTGAGGATGGAACATATGAGGAGGATGACCTTCAGTTTGGGGAATGGCTCCGAGCATCCCCTTGGAAGGTCATTAAAACAAAAGCTGATGGGAATGGGAAAGCTAGGAGGGATTTGAACGGGGTGTTTGAAGCTGAGAAGCAGAGAGAAGCTAAACTGGACATTTCTTTGATGATTGAGCGCCTTCAAACAATTGCTATTGATCTCAAAGCAAGGAAAGGGAAGGGATGTAAGGAGGGGGGTGACCAGGCAGGAGAGAAGACTGGTTGTGATCAGTCAGTTATAATACCGGACGAGGGAACTAATGCAGAGGGAACTTTTGAAGAGGGGACTGCTGGAGATACGGAGGTGCTTGTTAATGTTGCGAGACAGGGAACGAATGGGGAGGGAGGAAATTTGATGACGGTGGGACGAATGGGGGAGACGAATTTTGCGGTTTCTATGGAGATGGGGGCTGAGGAGGAGGGATTGCTGGAGGTAGCAGACAGTGGGAAAGGTGGGCTGGTGTCAGGAGGTGGGAAGAGGAGAGAATGGAAGAAACAAGCGAGGGTGGGGGGTCGTGATTTGAGCATGGTGGAGATGGGGTCGAGCTGCGGGAAGAGGAATCGAGGAGATGCAGCTGATCAGGGGAGTGACAAGCGTATGAAAACTTCTTTTGACGGGGGCGTCATAGTACCTGAGGCGGAGGTTGAGGGCACTCAACCCCGCCAGGCCCAATGAATCTCTTAAGCTTGAACTGTCGGGGCTTGGGCAACCCCGACACGGTTAGTGCCCTTCGTACTCTGATACGAAGGGAAGCCCCGGCCATGATTTTTCTTTGCGAGACGAAACTTTGTGGTCGTGATATGAGGAGGGTGAGAGAGAGACTGGATGGTTATAACGGGATGGAGGTGGACTGTATGGGAAGATCGGGAGGTCTCGCTTTTTTATGGAAGAGGGATGTTGATTGTACTTTTGTTTCTGTTTCGGTTCATCACATGGATTTTCACATTAGAGATGGGGAGAAGGAATGGAGGATTACGGGCTTCTATGGGTGGCCAGCTGTGTCCGACCGTCATCTATCTTGGGATTTATTGACTCTTACACAGACAGTCATCACTTCCTTGGGTTTGTATTGGTGACTTTAATGAGATCTTATTCTCTACTGAGATGAAAGGGGGAAGCCGGGCTCAAAGGCAAATGAATAATTTTCAGTCTGCGATAAATGATTGTGAACTAAAGGATGTGCCGTGGGAGGGATATGCATTTACCTTTGACAACGGGCAAGCTGGTATGGCGAACAGACAATGTCGGCTGGACCGTGCTCTTTGCTCTGAATCGTGGCAGGACTTATACCCTTATTCGAAGCTCTTTAATCTTAATCGGGAATGGTCTGACCATGCACCGATTAAACTTGCCTTTGACAGACGGGAAATTGGAGGTAAAACACGAAGCCGGTTCCGGTTTGAACAAATCTGGGTTGGGGAGGATGGGTGTGAAGAAGCGATTATGAGAGGTGTGGAACGGGGACATGGTGATCTTGTTCACTCCTTGCGAAGCTGTGCTCGGGTAACTTCAAGCTTGGAAAAAGATTAATATAGGGAAGATAAACAGGTCTTTGGAGCTTAAACGCAAACACTTGGCTAGACTGAATGAAGGGGATCGATCCGTGGAAGCGGTGGCTAGACGGCGTAAACTAATTGCTGAAATTGCTACCCTATACAAGCAAGAAGAACAATATTGGAGACAGCGTTCAAGGGCGCTATGGTTACGTGAGGGTGATAGGAATACCAAATTTTTTCATTCACGAGCCGGTGACAGGAAGAGGAAAAATCACATAGGGGGCCTTATTGATGATGAGGGGCGTGAGCATACGGGAGATGAAGCTGTGGCCAGAGTAGCGAATGGGTACTTCCAGGAACTATTTACTACGGCTAATCCCGCGGACTTTGATTACGTGTTGACTGGGTTAGAGGGGCGAGTGAATGGTCGGATGAATACATTCCTGCAGATGGAATATAGTGAAGCGGAAATTGTTGAAGCTCTCAACCAAATGCATCCTTTGAAAGCTCCGGGTCCGGATGGTATGAATGGGCTCTTCTTTCAGTCTTATTGGCAACTTATCGGCCCTAATGTTGTGAATACGGTTCTGGGAATTCTGCGAGGGGAGTCATCTCCGGGGGAATTGAATAAAACTAATATTGTTCTAATTCCAAAGAAGAAGGCGCCTGACAAGATACGGGACTTTAGACCGATTAGCTTATGCAATGTCGCATACAAGTTAGTCTCTAAAGTTTTAGCTAATCGACTGAAACTTTTCCTGGAGGAGATTATTTCTGAGAACCAAAGTGCTTTCACTCCGGGCAGGTTAATTTCGGATAATATTCTTATTGCTTTTGAACTTTTCCATTTTATGAAGAATAGCAGACAGACTGAAGGGCACATGGCTATAAAGCTCGACATGGCCAAAGCTTATGATAGGGTGGAGTGGGTTTTTTTGAGACGGGTTTTGGAGACCATGGGGTTTGATAGAGCGTGGGTTCAGCGGGTCATGGAGTGTGTCACAACGGTCACATTCTCAGTTCTAATCAATGGATCACCGTCTGAGGAGTTCCGGCCTACTAGGGGTCTTCGTCAGGGAGACCCTCTTTCCCCATATCTTTTCCTCTTGTGTGCGGAAGCGCTATCAAACTTGATACGACGAGTTGTGGAGCGTAATGCGCTAAATGGGATACGGTTAGCTGACTCGGCCCCGATTGTTTCACATCTTCTTTTTGCAGACGATAGCATCTTTTTTACTCGAGCTACTGTTGAGAATGTTGAGGTTGTCAACAATATTCTGCGAAGATATGAGACTGCTTCGGGTCAGCTAGTAAGCCTGGATAAAACAACTGTCTCATTTAGCAAAGGAGTGAATAGGAGGAGACGGGATGAGGTGGCTGCGGTTTTGAGGGTTGTGCAGGTGGAGGAGCAAGCGAGGTATTTGGGTCTACCAACGGTGATTGGGCGATCGAAAAAAGTGATCACGGATATTATTCGTGATAAGCTCTGCAAAAGACTTCAAGGTTGGCGCGGGAAAACTTTGTCTAGGGCGGGTAAGGAGGTTCTTATAAAGGTTGTGGCCAATTCACTCCCTACCTATGTGATGAGTGTTTTTAAAATTCCTGCTAACTTTTGCGACGAGCTGAGATCGATTGTTGCTCGCTTTTGGTGGGGCCACGATGAGAGTATGTAAGAGGGGCATCCATTGGGTGGCGTGGAAGAAGTTGACTCGGTCTAAGGGTGTGGGAGGTATGGGGTTCCGAGATTTCCGGCTTTTTAATCTCGCTCTACTTGGAAAACAGGCGTGGCGACTTATCACTAATCCAACTAGCCTCTGGACTCGCATTATGAAGGCTAAATATTTCCCGGAGGGAGAGTTTATGAATGCGACGCTTGGTTATAATCCTAGCTATACTTGGCGTAGCATTCTTGAAGCTAGACCAGCCGTGGAGAAAGGCCTAAGGAGAAGAATTGGCGATGGCATGGATACTTATATTTGGAAACACGCGTGGATACCGAACTCTCATTCGGGTCGGGTTATATCTCCTTGTGGGCCGGGAAATGAAGGAATGCGGGTTGGGGAATTGTTGGCACCTAATGGGACTGATTGGGATGAAGCAAAACTTAGCTTCTTTTTCCTACCTTTCGAACGGGAACGAATTCGGAATATTCGGATTAGTCCTAATAGGCCCAGCGATATATGGTTTTGGGGACTAGAAAAGGATGGTGTGTATACGGTTCGTAGCGCTTATAGGAGGCTAGCTGGTGATGAAGGGGATATGGCGACTAGCTCGGATGAAGAGAGGGGAAGGCGGCTCTGGACTCGGCTCTGAAAATTTTCGGTTTGGCCTCGCGTTAAACTCTTCTTTTGGCAATTGTGTAGTGAAGCACTGGCTACTCGAGCAAACATTGCGGCACGAATTGGAGGTGAGTTCTCTCTATGTCCTTTATGTAATTCTTGTTTAGAGTCGAGTCTCCATTTGTTCAGGGATTGTGGTGTGGCCAAATGGGTCTGGGACGGGGTTGGGATGGATGGTATGATGGCCGAGTGTGGGAGCGATGTCAAAGAGTGGGTGGAAGCTTGCTGGAAGGAGATGGGTGAATCGGAGTGTGTAAAGATGATGGTAGGTTGTTGGGCTATTTGGGAACACCGAAATAAAGTCATCTTTGACAATATTACGGTAGAACCGAGTGTCATTGTTACCCGGGTGAAGGACGTTATTCACGAAGGGGTTGGGGAGTGTGAAGACGAGGGTAAGGAGAAAAGGAGAGCTGCTGGGTCACGGGAACGAAGTGAACAGGAAGAGGGGTGGAAGAGACCGCGAGATGGCTATGTTAAACTCAATGTTGATGCGGGTGTGAAGGAGGGTGAGGGAATTACGACGGGGGTTGTGTGTCGAGATGCGAGGGGTGATGTTTTATGGGGAATGTCGATTGGGAGGGAACAGCAATGGGAGGTGCATATTGCTGAAGCTTGTGCGGTTTTGGACGGATTGGAGGAAGCGGCGAGGCGCGGTACCCAATTTCTGGAGGTGGAGAGTGATTGCTTACAGGTCATTGAAGCTATTAAAGGAAAACAAACGGGAAGAAGCATGTTCTCATTGCTGATCGAGGACATCATTGCGTGTAGTACTCAATTTCAGTCGGTTTCTTGGCTTCATGTATCTCGCTCTAACAACTGTGTAGCTCATGCTCTTGCTCATTGTAATCCTCGTGTATTGGGTCGTGTTGTCTGGGACGATGGGTTACCATTGTCTATAAACGCTGTTGTACGTTTTGATCGCTTATTTAATTAGTATTGCCTTCGGGCAGTTGATTTCAAAAAAAAAAAAAAAAAAAATCGATGAGGCCTTCATCGACTTATTTGTTTTCCTAATGTTCTTTTTCTAATACTAGAAAGGGTATTAGCCGCTAAATGACTTCAATGCGATCCTAGGTTTATAGCTGACGTGAATCAATTTTTGGTAATATGTTTCATCTAACCCCAATTTGATACTAGTAATTGTTTTTTTTATTTTGGACTCTACTTTAGAAAAAAACAGTTATTCTTGCTTCAACGGGTCATTTTGATTTGAAGCAATAAAACAGAATTTTGTAATCATTTTATAGTCAAATGTGACTACTATTGAAAAACAAGTTACCATAATGTGTAACATTTACTATACCATTATGATTACATTAGCCATTTTTTTTGAAACAAGAATCTGTGCAGAAAAAAATTCTGAGTAGTACGCATGAAACTTACTCGGACGGCAATTATATTCGTATTGTGATTATTTCTATCACAAGTTGATTGTAGTTGATCAAGATTGAATTGGTAGCTAGGTGAAACGATTAACGAACCACAAGTCCACAAGTGTACTTGGGGAGGGGGTGATGCAATCAATCATATATCAATATCAACTAGTTTTTGACTTTTTTACCCGTGAAAATTACATAAACTTTTAAGATTAATTGTTTAAATTTATGCATAATTGTATCATTAGTATGAAACATGTTGACATTTGTGTTGCTAACATTGACACACAAAATTATTTCACTTGAATTATAATTTATCTAGTTTGGTGACAAGCATAACAACATTTTAATATCTATTTTTATATCATGGGTAAGTAGACGTAATACCAGATGATGAATGTAGTATGGAACTACTTAATTTGACAGTGAATTGTGATATATAATTTACCGTATTTAATTGAATAGGCAATAGATCCGGTGCTCATTTCCATCATTGGCCAATATTTTTTTTACTTTTAATTTGTTTCTCATATGTATTCATTATTTTCATCAGTAATGGTGTCAATTTCACATGAACACCACTTATCGTAGACCATGATATTTTTTTTTGTATTAAATTGTTTTTTTCACTGCAATTAATTTTTTTTTTGTTTTATAGGATAACATGTCTTTAGAATAGTATCTTTGGTACTCTCTAGTCTCTATGTTATCCTTGTATTATTATATTTAAATTTATTACCCTACGCTATATAATACCCCCTCCATTTTTCTATTTTCACCTCATTTAAAGTAAATCATATGACAAAAACGGTGTTATTTTATTTTTTAAACTCTTTTTATATGTAATCAACTCATTGAAACGAATATAAATTGCACAATTAAATGAATATGATGTTGTAACAAAAAAATAATAAAAGCTTATTTATATATTCAATTAATTATTATTTTTGCGAGATAACTTATCTTACAATAAAATCTAAAAATTTAAATTTAGAATTTACTTTGATGCTTAAATGTTGTTTAAGTTATTTAGTTTATTTTACATTAGACAAATCTTAATGTTTGTGGTGTTGTAGTTACGTTGTATTTAATGCTACAAATTGCTTAAACCTTTACTTTTTTCTATTTTATTTTTTAAATAACATATTATAGTGTGATATACTAAAATTATTTTTAAAGAGGTAATGTTATTATGTAGTGCTTTGTTTTTTTTTTTTTTTCTTTTATTGTTTTTTTTTTCTCTTGATAATAAATGATTTAATGATGTGGAGATGGGTTTTGTAGTATAATTAAAAAATTTGATATGGCATTAGTATAGGTAGTTAGTTTGTCTTTTTATTACTCCCTCCCATCCAGACCAAATGTTACATTGACTTTTTGGCACTATTCATAATGGTAGAGAATATTTGGTATTATTTGTAATATATAAGAAAAAATATAGTCATGTGAGATCTTGTTTGATTTATCGTAATGAATGCTACAAGAATATCAATTTTTTCTAATTTTTAATAATGTGTAACTAAAGATAAGCACGTTGCAAAACACGCCTCGACAAGTGTGATAAAGTCAATGTAACATTTGATGTGGATGGGAGGGAGTATTATATATAGATAGATATTATTATTTTTTTATATAAAAAGAAAGTTTTTATCGAGCATTACAGAAAGTCCAACTTCCCCAAACTATAACTATTTTCAAGCAATATTAGGAAATCTCCATTTTCTGCATATACTACTAATATTTTTTAGTGGTTAAAAGATTTGTTTAAGAACAAACATAAATAAAGGCAATAATTAACTTTCATTCTCTTACCTTTCCTAACACCCCAAATCAAACGATCCCTAACTCCTTTTATTGTGTAAAATAACTTTTGCTTTCTAAAAAGAGTTTATTTATACGTTATTTTTGGAAAAAATTTGGTTGCTTGGCCATATTTTTGTAATAACTCATTCTTATAAAAATTATATGTTTAGCCTGACTACTTCTATCCAGCTTTTTTTTGCTTTGTTTATTAATCATGTTTATTGATAGTTTTTCCCTCCGTCTCATTCATTTGTTTACATTTTATATTCTTTGTTAGATATTTTAATTAACGATAAATAAATCATTGGGACGGGGGAGTATATAAGATCATAGAAGTAAGATAGCAGTAAAAAATAGTTGGAGTAGACGAGTAATTACATGTTACTTTGATGAGTACATGTGACAGAAGCAAAGAATTAAGAGAAGAGAGAAAATGAAGCACACCATAATATAGCATATGGGATAATGGTTTGTTGGAGGCAAAAAAAAAATACCCAAAATAATTGGGTGTTAACACTTTTGTGAAAAGTAGAATGAGAAGTAGAAAATATCTACTTCCACTTTTTGGGGTCAATAATCAGTTTATAACTTTTTAAAAGTAGTTCTTCATATTCCTAATTTATAGTGTTTGGCCTACCTATTGCTTTTTAAGTTAGAAAAGCACTTTTAAAACTTGACCAAACAACACCTATATTAAATAGATATTTTCTCAACTTTACACAATTTAGGAGATTTTGAAATTTCTACATTTTACAAGCTTTAATCAAACTAGTACTAAATCAAATAAGGAAAAAGTTTTCTTAAAACACACTCTTACAAAATAACATTCTTCCAAAATTTTACTAAATCAATTAAATGTGATATTTTCTACCTAGAAAAAGTCTTCAACACCGAACTTATTATATTATGATTAGTAATTTAATTTTAAATTACCCACCAATTAAAAACATATGAAAGGGTCATAAAGATGACTTTTGCGTTTGATTTGTATGAAAATATTTGTCTACATGCAAGTAGGCAACGACATAACCAAGTTAATTGAGTTGGGAAGGGGTCAAATATATGAAAATGAATCCCCTCCATTTCTTTCTCTCCATTTCCTCTTTATTTCCTCTCTTAAACTCATTTAATAATATTTTTCTCACTAAACCTCATTATCCCTTTATTTTTACCCATAAATTTTGAGCCGTTCGATGATGCTAGAATACGATATGGACCACCGAAAGGAAATGGCCTCTCCATTTCTTTTTAGGAAATTAAGAGAAACTCTCCTCCAAATATATAGCATGCTAATTATTCCATTACGTAATACAACGGGGCCACCGAAAGGAAATGGCCTCTCCATTATCCCTTTATTTTTACCCATAAATTTTGAGCAGTTTGATGATGCCAGAATACGATATGGACCACCGAAAGAAAATGAACTCTCCATTTCTTTTTAGGAAATTGAGAGAAACTCTCCTCCAAATATATAGCATGCTAATTATTCCATTACGTAATACAACGGGGCCGACTGGAGCGAGCAAGAGAGAAAGAGACTATTGTCTTCTTCCTCACATTCCGCTGCCAAAATTCCAACCTTTTCGTAATTCCTACTAATTATCTAGTATAACATGTTTGATCCGATAAGCGCAACTATAGCGGTGTACCTAGTTCCCATTTTCGTAAATTTTTTTATTGGTTTGCTTAAATACAAGCATTCCAAGAAAAAATTACGGTTGGCAATGAAAGCGGAGAATGAGATGAGGGCCGAGCAAGCGAAAGAGAGGGAGCGCAGACAAGCACAAGAGGATGCAGCCAATCAAGCGAAAGAATGGGAGCGCAAACAAGCGAAAGAGAGGGAGGGGAGACAAGCCTTAGAGGAGGCGGTTAGACAAGCGAAAGAGAGGGCGGCCAAAATAGCGAAAGACAAGAGAGCCAAACTAGCGAAAGAGGAGGCGGTCAAAAAAGCAATAGAGAGAGCGGCCGAAGAATTGAAAGTGAGGAACGCGAAGCAAGAAGAAGGCGTACGACTAGATCAACAAGAGCTCGTAAAAGAGTTGATTGAAGAAACGAGATTACTCAGGGAAAAATTAGAGCGTGAAACGCAGGAACGAAAGGAAGGAGAAAAAGAGCAAAATAAGAAGATCAATTCACTAGCTCATACGTTAGACTTTGGTATTAAACTCTTCAAAGATTATATGCTTCGTCGACAATGTTCGTCTTGCCATTGCGGAGTGCATCCTTGCAGGTCATATATGCTCTTTACTTGGTTAATCATTCTTATGTTTAATATTAGGCTTTACTTGGTCTAATCTTTGGGATAGACAAGACGATGAACTGAACTTAATTAAGCTAAATTTCATGACATTATTATTCAGCATGTTAAACCTTCTTGATTTCCTATCTTGACGTTATTATCTAGCATCAGATAGTTATCTGTGTTTGAGTTTTCCCTCATCAAAAAAAATAATAAATAATTGTCGTACTAACAGGTGAATATATCTTTTATTTTTTTGAAGAAAACCCCAAAAATGCGGTCTAAATTATATTAGCTGAATCGACATTAAAAATATTTCCGATAAAAAGTGGTAACGAGTAAGACGGGAACCTCGCTGACCTCCCTACCAAGCAAAAATGAGCAAGGTCGTGCGGAGCACGATTAGACTTCCTACTAATACATGACCACAAAATAGAATTAAAGCTATCTCAATAAGACCGAATCTCTCCAATAACTAAATAGAAATCGCTTCTCCCTACAAATGATTTTGCATGGAGCGCTTCAATGACCTCCTTTAATTTCCTGGTGTCACGCAGATGTCAACCTCAGGCTTTGGAATATGATGAGCGTGTAAAACTCTTGACTCACTTTGAACTGCCCAAAGATGGCGATGAGGATCTTGACAATATTCTCAGTGAATCTTACTCGACACTGCAAGGTACGGCGTAGTACTCTTAACAAAAAAAATACTTATCTACAGCGGTTTTATTCAAATTTATTGTAAAACTGTTTAATAATTATAGTTAAATTAAACTGACCTGTTATGAATCCGACCTGCCGACCACCAAACTAGAACCTTAAGGTGGTGGTTGAGGTCCAACAATTATATAAGGTGATGGTTGAGGTCCAACTATTATATTTATTCCTATTATTAATTAACGCATCATCGCATGTTGCAGATAATCCGGAGCATTCTTTAGACGTGGCAGAATCATCTAAGCAGCCAAATCGCGAAAGTAATACTGAAGATATATTAAGCATGGTGATGACAACAATAAATGGTATGAGGTTCCTAGCGTATGCAATGTTTGATGACACAAAACCTTGTGAGAGACGATATCTAATTAAGTTAGGTTGACGAAGGAACATCAAAGAAATCGAGAGTTTTTATAGGGTGTGAGCAACCGTATAAGTCAAGTAATAAGGGATGGTGAAAATTAAACCCGCTATTTATCAATTTTTCATTTGTAATTGGAAATAGTTTAAATCAGTTTGAAACAAATTTGGGCTTAATTGTTTTATGAACCTTCATCATCTTGATAGATGTAATGATGAAGATATACTAAGAAACTTGAGAGAATGAATATGAGAGAGAGTACAGTAGAGAAGAGAGAATTAAAATTGTATTTCTCAAAAAGTATTTTGTTACAATGAGAGGCTTCCTTTATATATAGGAAGATTATGTAGGTTTAGTCTAACAACCTCTAACCGACTTACAAATATCTCTAACAACCTTGTAACAACTTTAATCTAACTAACTAAGTTTCTAACAACCTTAGTTAGTTCATACCCCCCCTTCAAACTAGACTATATTGTCCTAGGTTGAGTCCAAGCTTGACTGAGAGAGAATAATGCGCTGAAGCACCCAGGGGCTTAGTCATAATATCAGCTAACTGTTGAGAGCTCTTGACATGCTGTGTGAGTAGAAAACCCTCTAGTTGCTTATCTCGAACAAAGTGACAGTCCACATTGAGATGTTTTGTCCTCTCATGGAAAACCGGATTGCGTGCAATGTGTTCTGCAGCAGTGCTGTCACAATGGAGGGGAATAGGAAGCTTGACTGACACTCGTAACTCTTGCAAAATGTTCACCAACCAGACAAGTTCAGCAGTTGTGTAGGACATGCTCCTGTATTCAGCTTCTGCTGAACTCTTACTTACTGTTTTCTGTTTCTTAGTCTTCCAACTAATGAGTGAACTCCCCAAAAATATACAGTTACCACTGAGAGAACGACTAGAGAATGCACAAGTCGCCCAATCAGCATCAGTGTAAGCTCTAACAGTAAAAGAGGATTGTGCAGAATAGAACAAACCAGCATTAACAGTCTGCTTCAGGTACCTTAGAACATGATATGCAGCATTGAGATGAGTGTCCCTAGGCTGACTCAGAAACTGACTCAGGTGCTGTACACTGTAAGAGAGATCAGGCCTTGTCATGTTAAGATATAGCAGTTTACCAACTAAACTTCTATAAATTTCAGGTTCAGGAAGTATATTTCCTGCATCAGTGGATAGTTTAAGTCCTTTCTGCATTGGAAAACTTGCAGTATTACAGTTCTCCATGTTTGTCTCTTTTAAAATGTCAAGGATGTACTTCCTTTGATTCAGGACAATGCCCTTCTCATTTCGTGCAATCTCTAATCCCAGAAAATATCTTGCTTGACCAAGATCCTTAATGGTAAATTTAGAATGTAAACTATCCTTTAATGCTTGTATTCCTTCAGAACTATTACCAGAAAGCAATACATCATCAACATAAATCAATGCAATAACAAAACTTCCAGTTATGGCATCATGCTTGGTAAATAGAGAATAATCATACTTTGACTGAGTAAATCCTAAACTAACCAAAAACTTACAAAGTTCCTGGTTCCATTGCCTTGAAGCCTGTTTAAGACCATATAATGATCTTACAAGCCTGCAAACCATGCCTTTCTTGGTTTTATAACCTTGTGGGGGTTTCATATAAACCTCCTCTTCAATAAAACCATGTAAAAAAGCATTATTTATATCTAATTGGTGCAAAGGCCAATTCTGAATTGAGGCTACAGCTAACAATGTTCTAACAGTAGCAAACTTGGCAACTGGGGAGAAGGTGTGTTTATAATCCTTCCCTTCTACCTGGTTATAACCTTTAGCTACTAACCTAGCCTTGAACCTCTCAACAGTACCATCTGAGTTATATTTTATCTTGTAAACCCACTTACTACCTATAGCTTGCTTATTAGGTGGCAAAGCAGTGAGTTCCCAAGTTTGATTATCCTCAAGAGCTTTTAACTCCTGTTCCATGGCTATAACCCACCTAGGATCAGTAGATGCTTCTTTAAAAGAAGTTGGTTCAGTCTCAGTCAAGACATTACACAAAGACCTGACATATTCTTTATCAAATCCACTTATGGTATCTAAAACCTGAACATGTAAAGCATTAGGATGCTGTAAAGAGGGAGGTAATGGACAGTGAAAACCCTTCATTCTAGATGAAGCAAACTTTGTCCTAACAGGTCTCCTGGCAGCAGAATCATTGATGACTTGATTTTGATTACCTGATGTAGATGGAATAGCATCAGGTGTAACTACTTGTGAATCTTGCAAGTTTTCAGGAATAGTATCTTCTGAATTTTGTGGAGGATCAGAAACTCCAACAGAAGGAATTGTGTCACTGAAAGTAACTGATTGATCATTATTTTGGTTTGGACCATTTGACAAATCAGTGGCTGTGTTGTTCCTTGTTATAATAGGATCATTTAAGCCATCTGAATGCAGGTCTACCAGTGTAAACTGATCATTTTGAAGTAAATCAGTATCATTTTTATAAGGAAAATAATCCTCTTTAAATATTACATCCCTGCTTGTAAATAAGACATGTTTTTCTAAATCATAAACCTTATAACCCTTCTGATCAAAGGGATAGCCCAGAAAAACACACTTACATGCTCTAGGTTGAAATTTATCAGAAGAAGCTTTAGTAGCAAAGCAAAGGGAACCAAAAACTTTTAACTCATCATACTGAGGTGCTTCACCAAAAAGTACCTCATATGGTGATTTCCAATTAAGCAACTTAGTTGGCATTTTATTTATTAGGTAAGTAGCAGTTAATAAGCATTCAGACCAAAATTTCAGTGGAACATTGGACTGAAACTTAAGAGCTCGAGCTGTTTCTAGAAGATGCCTGTGTTTTCTTTCTACACGGCCATTTTGTTGAGGCCTACCAGCTATACTTCTCTGGTGTTTAATGCCTTTTGTCTTAAAGAAATCCTCACATTGTTTCTGAAAAATTTCTGTACCATTGTCAGACCTAACAATCTTAATTTGAGCAGCAAACTGATTCTCAACATATGCTACAAAGCTCTTAATCAAACCAGGAACCTGTGTCTTATTTTGTAATAGAAAAACCCAAGTGTTCCTAGAGTAATCATCTAGGACAGTAAGAAATGATCTAGCCCCTGTACTAGATTGAATCCTATATGGACCCCAAACATCAATATGTATCAAATCAAAGCATTTCTTTGCATGTGAAGTACTTCTATTAAAAGGAAGAACATGATGCTTGGCCAAAATACAAGTTTCACAAAAGATATTCTTTATTCCATTGAGTTTAATACAAGGTACATGCTGTAGCTTCTCTAATGAAGAATGACCAAATCTAGCATGAATCAAGGAAAGATTACATTTATTATCAGCTGAAGTATTCTCAGATGAAAGAAAAACTGTAGATACATTGCTATGAGGTACTGAACTATGAGATACAGGAATGACAACTTTAGAGTTGATATTAATCTTATACAAATCGCCTGTTCTCTGAGCAACAGCAACAATGGATTTATTTGAAGGGTCCTGAAATAAGCATTTAGAGGATAAGAAACAAACAAGTAAACCAGTAGATGAGACTAATTTACCAACAGATAACAAGTTTTGCCTAAAATCAGGGATATAAAGCACATTCTGAAGCATAATACTTCCAGTGAAATATACTTGACCTGTTTGAAACACTTGTTTCAGTGTTCCATCAGGTAAGGCCACATATATAGGTTTGACTAAGGTCTTAACATTGTGTAACAAAGGATACTGAAATGTAATATGTTCAGAAGCACCAGTGTCTACTATCCAAGATGAAGAATGAGTAATACGAGCTTTAGATTGTACAGGAATGGAAATATGATCATAAACCATACCTGCAAAATTGACAGCAGAATGCAGAGAAGTATTCTCACCAGAATATGCCTTAGAAACTTGCTGCATAACAGAATTGATTATGCCTTGAACCATATCAGAAGGAACATTAGCTGGCATCCCTGGATAATGAACCGCTTGAGTATAAGGAACAATGCTATCAACAGGAGAAAGATCAACATATTCTTCATCTTGATCATGATGAGAAACCAAGACATTGTTGGCAGTAGGTGCACAAGACTCAGCAAGCTTGCCCTTCCCCTTCTTGAAAGCTCTATACTTGTAGCATCTCTCAATTATATGACCTTTAATATTGCAAAAAGTGCAAGTCTTGAGACGATGACAATCAGCAATAACATGACCAGGCTTGGTACAATGCTCACAAACAGGAACTGAACCAGGAGCTGCAGCATCATCTTTAACCCTTTTGGAAGGTTGTCCTTGAAGACTCTGATTGCTGATCCTCTTTTTAGAGACAAAAGAAGCAGATTCCACAGAGAATTCATTAACAGAATCATTAATGACCTTTTGCTTCTCAATCTTTTGTAACAAACCCAATGTCCTGTTGATTGAAGGCAAAGGATCCATGGAAAGAACTGTAGTTTGAACTTGCTCATAGCTGGAATTTAACCCCATTAGCAACTGAATGAGCTTAGCATGTGTCTCCCTATCCAAGATCCTCTTCAGAAGCTGACAGGTGCATTTGGACATAACACCACAGACACACATTGGAACAGGATCCATTTGATCAATGCTTTCCCAAAGATTCTTCATACGACTGTAATACTCAATCAATGGAAGGTTTTCTTGCTTAGCATTAATAAGATCCTTCTTCAGCTCATACAACTCAAGAACATTCAGTTGACCATAACGTTCAACTATCTCTGACCATAAATTCTTAGCTGAAGCTGCATACTAAAGATTTTCACGAAGACTTGGAACAATGGAATGAAGAATCCATCGCAGAACCAAGAGATCACACCTGATCCATTGATTGTAAGTCTTGTCATTCTTCTCAGGCATTGAACATTCACCAGTAATGAAGCCAGACTTGTTTTTGGACAACAAAGCTTGGACAACATCTCGTTGCCACTGCAAGAAGTTTGTTCCATCAAACAGTACATCAGTGAGCTTCAAATTGGGTTGATCATTCTGAGTAAGAAAAAGTGGATCATCAAATGGCGAGTACTGATCAGAGGTTTGATCAGAGGTAGGAATAGATTCAGGCATGATTGTGATTTAGAAAGAAAAAGGAACAAGTTTTGTAAAGAAAAGAAACAAAAAAAGAATTGAATTTGTGCGGAAGCAGAATTGTTTGATCAAGATCGTAATCTAAGTAACTGATACCATATGAACCTTCATCATCTTGATAGATGTAATGATGAAGATATACTAAGAAACTTGAGAGAATGAATATGAGAGAGAGTACAGTAGAGAAGAGAGAATTAAAATTGTATTTCTCAAAAAGTATTTTGTTACAATGAGAGGCTTCCTTTATATATAGGAAGATTATGTAGGTTTAGTCTAACAACCTCTAACCGTGTTCCGGGTGTAATTCCAGAGCAAGTATCGTTACCACCCGTGGCTTGTAGAATAATGTCTTTGGTTGAACCCTTCTCGCTCCTATCGCCTCTCTCGGCCTTTCCCCGCAACAATGAACGAATCGAGGGCTTGGCTTTGTGCCAGCGTACTCACTCCGACGCCCAAGTCGTTGAACTTAGAGGTATAAGTTGTATACTAATTGGCTAGGAATGTATTGTAGAGAGATAAGGGAGATATTACCAGATGAATAGTGTATTTTAGGTTAAGTTGTGGGATCCTTTCCTCAATGAAGGTTGAGGAGTATTTATAGGCTTTCACCATTTGTCGCGTAGTGGCCAAGTGGCCAAGTGGCTTATTAGGTGGAAAGACCGTTCTACCCTCGGCCGATGTACCTACGGCAGGCCGGCAGAGGGTCTTGGATGTGAGTACGCGGACATGTGTCCCGGTTTGGCGAGCTGTCTGGCGGCCGAGACCACGCTATCGTGCCGATGGGCCGCATCGGCTAGGCGATCTAAGCCGTTGACTTGCTGTGGATATCCTTGACCTTGCTCAGTGTGTTGACTTGGTCAGCGGTGCAGAATATGCCCCATCAATTTGCCCCCAGCGTAGTCTATGCCGTGGTATGGGCTCCGATGTATGCTGAGCGTATATTCTGCAGTAAATCTCGAAAATCTTTCTGTATCGGTGTCTCCTTGTGTATCGGCGTGGTTGTTGTTAGGCCGCACCATATACCATATCCCCCCTCCACATGGATGCGTAAAGGGTATCCGATGTGGAAAAAGAACATGACGCCGGCCGAGACCAGGGCCGAGAGTGCTTAGGTTGATTTTGATTGCCCCTACCGGTACTCCATGGCTTGGTTGATCGGTAGCCGGCGGATACTAGATACCTAGGAATTTGTTTGAGGGAGATGAACAAATCGAAGAGATGTGAATAGGCGTGTTGAAGACGCTTGGTCACTGTTGCATTGATTGACATTCAACTGTTGCGACGATTGACGTTCCGCGGTTGCATGCTTGACACGTGTGTGTTCGCTGATTGGTTGACGCTTCATGGGCTGTGCCCTGATTGGTCCTTCTTCATGGGCTTTTCTCTATAAATAGGGTAGTTATTCCGTGATTTTGGCCTCCATTTTATTTTCGAAAATTTTTCTCTAAAATCTTCATCTCCCCAAACTTTCAAGGGTTTTCTTCTTCTTAATCTTCGGAGTATTTGATCCGGCGAGTATTTTTCTTTAAGGTAAACAAGCAAACTTTTCATTTTTCTTGCTAATAATTTGTTGTGAATCATGTCTTCTGCGATCTTTGGACCTAGTAAACTGCGTCGGGGGCCCTAGGTATCCTTCTCTCAAAGTTGATCCTCAAATTCTGGAGGAATGGGAGGATTCCGACTCTTTTGGTGATCTTGGTGATGATTTTGGTGATGATGCGGAAAGGTCTCGTCCTAGTGAGGGAGACAAGATCGTCATGGATCACGGCTATGTCTGTAAGATCCACCTTGATCGTGCTTGGTCCCGTAAGCTTGCCCGTTGTTCCGGCGGGAAACTTCTCGAGGATCATTTTTTCTTTGGTAGGGGGTACGAAATTGTTATCCCTGAGGAGGGTCAGGCCGTATGTTGTCCTCCGTCGGGCTGTACTGGCGTATACCTCCGGCATTTGGAGTACGGGCTCCGGTTTCCGCTGAATGGGTACGTTGTGGCCATAATTAGAGCCATGAACGTTGCTGTTGCCCAACTGCACCCGCTGGCCATGAGGACCATAATTGGTTTTGTCTGGCTTTGTCTTTTTAAGGGAGAGGCTCCGACGGTGGATTTATTCCGCCGGCTTCATCATCTCAAACCGTCACTTTCTGGCCGTGTTGGATGGTACAGTATACAAACGGAGCAGGGTTATGTTTCTGCTGACAAACCCTCTTTTTGCAAGGACTGGCAAGGTCGGTGGGTGTATGTTAAAGTGCCGGAGGACTATCCGCTGCCCCGCTCCTTCCAGCATCAGGTTAATTTGCGGTGTGAGACTAGGGCGGAGCATGACAGATGGGTCACTCGGAGGCATCTTAAAATGGATGCTAGCAGGGTCCCTCTTAAGGAGGATGAGAGGCTGGCAATGAGGCTCTTTGAAGTGGACAAGAGTGGGATGCCGAAAAGATGGATTCCCCCGACGCAGATCATTCTTCAGGATGAGCCGCTTTGCTATGTCGGCCTCATACCGGCCCTGGCACGGGGTGAGTGGGGTCGGTGTGAGGCCCACCGCCGCTCTTGATGTTTCTTTATTTTCGAACTTCGATTCATTTCTTCTGCTTGACTCTTGCTTTGTTTCTTTTGTAGACCACTTTGGACCGGACCTATCTGAGGATCTTCTTCGGAGAATGGGGCTGCACAAAGATAAAACCGTTGCTGACTTGCATCCCAAGGCTCTAGCCCATGATCGCAGGATGTCGCCGAACGATCTCATGGAACAATGGTGAAGGTCTTGAGCAAAGAGGAGGCGCAGGCGAGGGTTGTTAGCGGCGTGGTGCGTCGGACGCGGAAAACAAGGCCCTTGGTGGCAACGGCGTCGACACCGGATTCAACTCCCATCCCCTCCCTTAAGAAGATGGAGATTGTTGAGATTCCCGATGAGGGGATTCGACGCAGAGGGATCTCCCCTTATCCGTAAGAGGAAAGGGACAGCTTCTACCGCTGGCAAGGAAGTGCCTTCTCCGGTCAAGAAGGCCAAACATGGTACCTATCTAGCTCGTGGCTTAAATTCAGCCGTGCCACTAGGTATTTCTGATGGGTCGATCGATCGATGTTTTAATCGAACTTCTGCAGATCGGCCCAGCGATCGGCTATCGCTCACGTTGGGCGACGGGCGGTGGGGTCCTCTCGCACGGGTTGGTGGTCAAGGCACCATCGTCAACCCTTCATCCCGAAGGCTTTCGTCTCCCGCCCGCAGCTAGTGGCGGGTTGCCACCACCGTCCCTTCATCCCAGAAGGCTTCCGTCTCCGAGCTTATAGAGGAGGGTACGAAGCTTATTAGGGAGCTGGCGAGGTGGAACGTGGCTACCGCTGCTCGTCTCAGGGAGCAAGAGAAGGCCGTGGCTCGGGCTGTTCATGAGCGTAATGCCACTAAGCGGTGGGCGCATCGGCGGCCGGGTCTCCTCAATGAGCGAGGCTTAGGGAAGAGGCCGAGAAGGCGCTCTTGCGCGAGAAAAACTCGGGAGGACGCCGAAAAGGAGGTCCTTCTTGAGAGGGCTAAAGCCGAGGCTGCGCGCCGCCGGGCTGAACTGCTGAGGAAATGTGAGCTCGCTCAGGGGCGCGCCGACCTCTACCTCAAGCAGAGGAACGAGTCCCGGGACCTGTTTAAGGCTCAGGCGGAGGTGGTTCGGGGCAGAGATGCCATCATCAAGCAAAAGGAGGCGGACATCGAGATGCTGCAAACCGACCTGCTTCCCAAGCTGTGCGCCGAGTTCCGGGATTTGGCCGAAGATGCTGCTAGGGAAGTTATCGGGGAGCTTTTCCCTCTTGATGGTTCCTTCCCGTGGGGCGGGTTCGACGTGTTTGCTTGATGACAAGCTTGAGGCTAAGGTGAATGCCGCGGCGGAGAAGGCCAAGGAGGCGGTGAAGGCGAAGATGGAGAGGAGGCGGCCGCGGAAAGGGCGCTCTTCTTTGAGAAGGCTAGGGTAGCTAAAGAAGAAGCCGAAAGGATGAGGGCAGCTGAGGATGCTGAGGCCAAGGCTGAGGCTGCTAGAAAAGCTGCTGGGTTGCCTGCTGAAGAAGATGCGGCTTGATGAGATCAAGTTTACAGCAGATCTGTTTCAGCTCCTCACATGCTACCACGTGCTGCTTGATGAGAACAAGTTTACAGCAGATCTGCTTCAGCTGTCCGGGGGCCAATTACTCAGCCCTTCCTCCCCGCTGTCTCTTGATACATGAACATAGCGCTAGTTTTTGCCTCTTTTTGTACAACCTTGGTAGATTATGTTTCGGCGTGTCCCTATGGGGACGGCCGTCGTCTGTATTCTTTTCACTTGTAATTTTGTAACTTCTAATAATAATTCGTTTCCCTCGCCCTCGGCGTGGCCGAGGTCCTTGTCTCATCTTCGTCAGAGTTGTCTTCCTGTATTCCTAATTGAGTCCCCTCCGTTTTAGAGTGCGTATCTCAACTGTGTTTCAACGCTTCCAAGACACTTCGTCTGTTTTTGCGAGTGTAGTGTGCGATGACCGCTACTGTCGTGGTATCCGCCTTACGAGGGTGACTGCCGCTCTTGTCGGTATGACAGTGTGAGCCGGCGTCTGTTTCTTGATAGCGTGTTACGTGGCGTCTACCACTTGGAGTGACTGCGACGGCATCAAACTTCTTGGGGTGATCTAGTGGCGTCTCTGCTGGGGTGACCGCGACGGCGCTAGACTCTTGATGGAGACTGCCGCTCTTGTCGGTATGACAGTGTGAGCCGGCGTCTGTTTCTTGATAGCGTGTTACGTGGCGTCTACCACTTGGAGTGACTGCGACGGCATCAAACTTCTTGGGGTGACTGCCGTGGCGTCTACTACTTGGGGTGACCGCGACGGCGCTAGACTCTTGATGGAGACTGCCGCTCTTGTCGGTATGACAGTGTGAGCCGGCGTCTGTTTCTTGATAGCGTGTTACGTGGCGTCTACCACTTGGAGTGACTGCGACGGCATCAAACCTCTTGGGGTGACTGCCGTGGCGTCTACTACTTGGGGTGACTGCGACGGCGCTAGACTCTTGATGGAGACTGCCGCTCTTGTCGGTATGACGTGTGAGCGGCGTCTGTTTCTTGATAGCGTGTTACGTGGCGTCTACCACTTGGAGTGACTGCGACGGCATCAAACCTCTTGGGGTGGCTGCCGTGGCGTCTACTACTTGGGGTGACTGCGACGCGCTAGACTCTTGATGGAGACTACTTGCTCTTGTCGGTATGACAGTGTGAGCGGCGTCTGTTTCTTGATAGCGTGTTACGTGGCGTCTACCACTTGGAGTGACTGCGACGGCATCAAACCTCTTGGGGTGACTGCCGTGGCGTCTACTACTTGGGGTGACTGCGACGGCGCTAGACTCTTGATGGAGACTGCCGCTCTTGTCGGTATGACAGTGTGAGCCGGCGTCTGTTTCTTGATAGCGTGTTACGTGGCGTCTACCACTTGGAGTGACTGCGACGGCATCAAACCTCTTGGGGTGACTGCCGTGGCGTCTACTACTTGGGGTGACTGCGACGGCGCTAGACTCTTGATGGAGACTAGCGCTCTTGTCGGTATGACGGTGTGAGCGGCGTACATTTCTTGATAGCGTGTTACGTGGCGTCTACCACTTGGAGTGACTGCGACGGCATCAAACCTCTTGGGGTGACTGCCGTGGCGTCTACTACTTGGGGTGACTGCGACGGCGCTAGACTCTTGATGGAGACTGCCGCTCTTGTCGGTATGACAGTGTGAGCCGGCGTCTGTTTCTTGATATAGACCGCCGCTCTTGTCGGTATGACAGTGTGAGCCGGCGTCTATTTCTTGATAAATAACTGATGGGAAAATTTTGTTTTGATGGAAGGCGCGGGTGGTTTTTCACTAGGTAAAAACATGCGTTGGGGTGTCCACAGCTATCTTGGACACCTCCGTAGCTACATAAATTTTACAAGATTACCAATGCCCTAACGGCTCATCCCAGGCACATCCCCCCCCAATCAGCCACTAGTCGTATCCATGAGGTCGCCTCCCTGCTGTAAGGACGGGCTTTTTCCTTTTTCGGACTTCTTCGCCTCTTTGAGGGATTGCATGTTGCAGCCTCGGGCAGCTATCTGGACGTTGACCACCTCATCCTTCTCGTCTTTGGAGACAAGCTTATGCGCTTCCCCCCGGTCCGAGACATACATCAGTGTTAGGGCCCGGATGGACATCACTGCGTCAGCCTCGCTCAGGGTGACTCGGCCTATGAGAACGTTGTAGGCGGACGAGCCGTCAATGACGACGAACTCAGCTAGGATGTTTTTAGCCGCGTTCTTCTCGCCGAACGTCACCGGGAGTTTAATTGACCCCAGCGGTACCAGCCCGGCCCCAGAGAAGCTGTATAGGGGGTTGGTGCAGGGGCTTAAGTCCTTGATCTTCAGGCCGAGGCCGAGAAAGCACTCTCTAAACATGATGTTCGTGTATGCACCTGTGTCAATCAGGCACCTCTTGACCAGGTGGTTGGATATGTCCAAATTGACTACAAGCGGGTCGCTGTGAGGGGCGATGACCCCTTCGTAGTCCTTTTTTCCGATAGTTATATCGGGGATGCTTGCCGAGGGGATCCTCGAGTTGGGCACAAAGTTGATGGCCTGATATAGCTCGTTTAGGTGCCGCTTGTGCCCATGAGCGGACCCTCCGTTCTCGTTGCCCCCGATGACAACATGAATCACGCCTATCCGCTCGAAGACGGACTTCCTATCTGAATCTGCCGCGTCGGTCTTTTGGCCTTTTGCAACGTACTTGCCGAGGCTTCCCTTCCGGATCAGCTCCTCTATGGCATTCTTCAGGTGGCGGCAGTCGTTGGTTAAATGGCCGGTGTGGCCGTGGTACTCACAGTACTGGCTCGTGTCACCGTCACTTTTTGGCTTGGGGGGTCTCTCCCACTTCTGGCCCTCGTTTTTGCTCGGGCGAAGACTTCGGCGGGCGATACGACGAGAGGGGTTTTTTCACTATACCGCCTCGGTGGTACGTTCTGAATTCCACCCGCACTGCCGAGTCTTGCTCCGGTCGGATCTGTCCGATCGCGATCTGTTATTCTCACGGCGTCGACTGTCGGACCGCGAGCCGTTGTTGTCGCGGCGTCCTTCGTCCTGACTGTCCTGCCTGTGACTCTTCTTTTCTGATTGCTCGGCTTCGCGGGGATCTTCCCGTGTCTTGTGGTAGTCTTCCACCTTGATGGCTTGGTCGGCCAACTTTCGGCGGCGTCCGGGCCCGGGCCTCCGCTCTTGATGAGCTCGTTTTTAAGGCTCCCCTTGGGAGGCCCTTCATCGATCTGCGAAGGCCGCCAGCTCGGGGTTAATTTCTCGAATCTGCTGGACCTTTCCATCGAACCTCTTCACATAGCTCCGGAGAGACTCGCCCCCCTCCTGTCTGATAGTCAGGAGGTCAGATGTCTCTACGGCCCTTCTCCTATTGCAGGAGTACTGGGCTAGGAATGCGCCCTTCAGGTCGGCGTAGTAGTACACCGAGCCATCAGGAAGCCCTTTGTACCAGCTCTGAGCCATCCCATGCAAAGTTGTTGGGAAAATTCGGCACCAGACCTCATCGGGCTGCTCCCATACCGACATGTAAGACTCGAAGGCCTCGGCGTGGTCGATCGATCACCATCCCCCTTGTATGACGGGGTGGCGGCAGAGCTTATTTGGCACCGGACTTCCGGGACGTAGGCGTTAAGGGGCGCGACCACGTGCCGAACGACACGCGGCGATCGGCTCCTTGCGTCCCTAACCTCGGCTCCTCCCCGTAGCGGGAGGGGCTCCTTCTTCGACTCGGACTTCTTCTCCAACTCTGCTGAGTCGGACTCCTCTTGCTCCTTCGGGGTGAGCCTCGTTCGTGCGGCGGGGACGCTGTCCTCCCACGAGTGCGGGAAGGACTTAGGTCTACCGCGCCCACTTTGGGCTCCCCGGCGACTTGGCTGGGGTCGGCTTCTCCTAGTGCTCCGTTCAAGTTTCTTGGAGTCACATTTTGGGCCCTGGTCTCCCGGACAGTTTCCCGCTCTTGTCGGCGTGACGGTGTGTGAGCAGCGTACTACTAATTAGGTCTAGGAGCATTTTCAGTTTCGCTATGTCAACCACATGTCCCATGATGGTGACCTGTTGGTCGGCGCGCGTGTCGGGTATTGATGGCATCCCGAACTCCGGTTGGACTACACCGCCGGTGGAGGGCTGTATGACTCGAAATTGTTGAAAGTATCATCTTGGTAAAATGCGGTTTAAGTCGATTCTGACCGCATCTTGTTGTTTCGACATTTTCTTAGCTTTTTGGGTGGGTTTTTGTTGGTTTTTTTTTTTTGTTTGGGAATGAATGTGACTAGCTTCTAGTGTCTTTTCCCACGACGGCGCCAATTGTTCCGGTGTAATTCCGAGCAAGTATCGTTACCACCCGTGGCTTGTAGAATAATGTCTTTGGTTGAACCCTTCTCGCTCCTATCGCCTCTCTCGGCCTTTCCTGCAACAATGAACGAACTGAGGGCTTGGCTTTGTGCCAAGCGTACTCACTCCGACGCCCAAGTCAGTGAACTTAGAGGTATAAGTTGTATACTAATTGGCTAGGAATGTATTGTAGAGAGATAAGGGAGATATTACCAGATGAATAGTGTATTTTAGGTTAAGTTGTGGGATCCTTTCCTCAATGAAGGTTGAGGAGTATTTATAGGCTTTCACCATTTGTCGCGTAGTGGCCAAGTGGCCAAGTGGCTTATTAGGTGGAAAGACCGTTCTACCCTCGGCCGATGTACCTACGGCAGGCCGGCAGAGGGTCTTGGATGTGAGTACGCGGACATGTGTCCCGGGGCGAGCCGTCTGGCCGAGACCACAGCTATCGGTAGATGGGCTGCATCGGCTAGGCAGTCTAAGCCGTTGACTTGCTGTGGATATCCTTGACCTTGCTCAGTGTGTTGACTTGGTCAGCGGTGCAGAATATGCCCCATCAAACCGACTTACAAATATCTCTAACAACCTTGTAACAACTTTAATCTAACTAACTAAGTTTCTAACAACCTTAGTTAGTTCATATGTTTCTATACCCATAAATTCGATAAGTCGTGTGAAGAATCATATGTAGGTCTTCCATATTGGAGAAATAGAAAAGAGTGATCTAGTTTATAATCCAAGGGCTACTCCATCCATTGTCAATTAGTTATGGAATGGTCGAGGCCCATGTGCGATTCTAACAAATCGCCACTTCTTGCAGACCCGGAAAATTCACAGGATACCACACTATTGGAATTGAATTATCAACTTTTTGAAGATAACCAAGAAAGCTCGACGGTGATGACACCAATGAATAATGGTATGTGGCCTATTTTTTTTTTTTTTGTTTAATCTGATAGTCACTCTATTTCGACTTGATATATAGAGATATCGTCAATAACACCTTGCAGAAAATGAGAGAACGTCATTATGTGATGGTAATCTCGTACCACCCTCTTACATACACATATGATATACAGCTCTTACATTTTATAGGGCCTACACTGTGTATGTGAGAAGAGTACCACCCGGTGGAGCTAAGCTCTATTATTATCGGCAGCTTAAATTAAGAGCCATTAATCTGACTTGGTCGGGCAATCGATTAACTGATCGCTGTATATACTCACTTTTAAAATAAGGGATACCCTAATATCTCTCAACTTTTTTATTTTCTAAGATGTACCCTTTTTTTCTTGAAAAAAAAAAAAAAAACTTACCGTCAATAACTTTTGGCTACAAGTTCAGAATACGATAAACTTTTTTTCAAATTGTCGTCTTTAAAAGGTCTTTAGTTTGAAAAAGAATTCACCGAGGCCTCAACTCGTAGTTGGGAATAATGGTCGGTCAAAGTTTATTCGTTAAAAAAGGTTTGATCAAACCATAACTACCGGCTACGAGTTCAAAAAGCAGTGAATTTTTTTTTTTTAAATTTAAGGCCTTGACGAGATAATTGATTTAAGGCCTTGACGATTGTGCAGCAATCTTTCCATAATTTTTTTTTTCAAATTTAAGGCCTTGACGAGATCAAACCAACCATTACTAAAGTCGTATTACTCGTATATGACTAAATATCTCTTGCAGAAGGAACTCGAGCGAAAGAAGCAGGCAACAAGTATTTCAAGGAACAAAAGTTTGAAGAAGCTATCGTATGTTACTCGAGAAGCATTGTTGAGCTACCAACAGCAGCAGCATACGGAAACAGGGCAATGGCGTACATCCAGCTTAACAAGTTCATTGAGGCCGAGAATGATTGTACCGAGGCCTTAAAGATTGATGGACATTTTTTCAAAGCTTATGCACGTCGAGCAATGGCTAGAACCAAACTTGGTTGTGATCTTGAAGGAGCCTTGGCCGATATACAAGCTGCAATGAGGTTGGATTCTAATAACCGAGAGATGGAGGAGCTCTATGCTGAGATTGTGTCCATGAAAGGTAAGCCACAAGCAAGCATATATTTAATCTCATGTAAAGAAGTTATAGGCTAATGCAGTGGCGGATTTAGAGGAGGACTAGCAGGGGCGGCCATTAGGATCGAATTTCTTAGTTAAAATTTTCGTAATTTTACAAGGTTTACTTTATGGCATTATCAGTTCGTCCCCGCTGGAATTTTTCACATCCTGACTCCGCCACTAGGCTAATGTTTCTTTGACGATAGATAGGTTTTTTTTTTTTTTTTGGCAAGCGGAAAAAAAGATTCCTAATATTCCCTCATAGCCCTTTTTGCCAGGGTATGAGCTCTTTTGTTAATTAAGGTCCCTGCGAATAAAACTTAAACATAAACAGTGAAAGCTTGCAGAATTAGCTACAATCTCGCCCAAGATTCCTTTAATGTGATGATGCTTGCTTTTCTTTCCTGCCCATTGCATTAACAGACTGAGACAGTCCGATGAGGACTTCCAAGTGTTGATAACAAGAAAAAGCGATAAATAAGGTTGAACTTTATTAGCGTCACTAGACATATGTTAGAATAACCGTTTCTTAGTTTTCAGCAACTCACTCGTATAGGACGAAGATAGTTCAACTTCTACCTAGGTCTGAAAGATCAATCTTACCTTTACTTCTAATCGTAGTTAAATTTTTTGAAAAAAGAAAGTCTTATTGTGTAATTTTTTTGAAAAAAACTCGACTGGACCATGACCTGGTCAGCGTATGCTTAGCTTCGCCCCTTGTATTTGCTTGAATGGAACATTTCCTACAGGTGCAACTGAAGCAAAAGAAGAAGGCAACGCTTTTTTCAAAGACCGAAAATTCAAAGATGCTATAGTAAGTTACTCTGCAAGCATTAGAAAATTCCCAACAGCGGTAGCTTACAACAATAGGGCAGTGGCGTACTTAAAGCTAAATAAATGGAAGGAGGCTGAGAATGATTGTTCAAAGGCCTTGAAGATTGATGATCAATACTTTAAAGCGTATGCCCGCCGTGCAATCGCTAGGTCGAAACTTGGGTGTAATCTTGGAGGTGCTTTAGGGGATGTTGAAGTTGCACTTAAGTTGGAGCCGGATAATCAAGAGATGAAGGAGCTTCAAGGTAAACTCATTCAAATGCTTCGGCAGGAGGGTGAGTTTTTATGAGAGGATTTTTAAACAACGTAAATAAATGATCGGACAATGTGTTAATGAATGGCTTGTAATACGGAGAAAAAGGATTGTACATCAGATGTACTACATCATACTTTTTGAGTTTTTGTGTATTTTTTTCGAGTACTATAGATTTTATAAATTACATTTTAGTTTTATCATGTCAAAAATCAAATTTTTTTGAGCTTATATGTAATTTTTTTGAGTTATAATGTAACTTTTTGAGATAAAGTTTAAGTAAATAAACTCAAAAACTTTATAATAAAACTCAAAAATTTTAGATTAAAACTCAAAAACTTTATCTTAATGCTCAAAAACTATATCTCATCTGATGTACTACATCAGATATATAATCCACTTATTGTGTAATACGGTGACATGATTATGGAGTACTATGACATGATACACTAAGTATATACCTAAAACGTTCTCATCAAAGCTAAATAAAAAAAATTATGGCCGGTAATTAATTAAAGTACAACACCAAATTCTAAAATAGTTTTTTCTAAGACCTTTAAAAAATCCAAACAAAAACATTAATATCATGGATATTATTTTCGTTAAATAAAGTTCATATCAAATCCAAAAATAATCTGAACCTCAAATGACCCGACCAATCCCGATTAGATCAACATTCTTGCAAATTCGAATAGACCTGGTTCGAATTGACTAAACCCGGTTGACTCATTTGTCAGGTGTACTCATAGCACACTATGATAACTCAAATGAGGTCGTTGTACGAGCTGTCCATTATCAAGTTATTTAGGGATAATAGTCAGTTCACAACAATATACATTCGAGTCGGACATTAGTCGGGGCCAATTTGGGTGACGGCTCAAGTTCAAATCCTCATTTTCGTGTCCCGAGTCGGGTTATTCAGGTTGAATTATTCCGATCGAGTCGGTCAATTTTATCTGGTCTACCAAGGAGTCTTTGCATTGTGGGCTTCAAAACGCAAGGGAAAAAACAGGAGCACATGTACCATAATAAGGCCCAACACAAACAACAATAATTCCATTTTCACAAACCACAATCGATTCAAAACCCCATAGTTTCGCCATAAACAACAAGAAATAATTTTTAGGGAAGAACAAAATCATGGCAATGAAGCAATTATGCAACTCATTTACAAGAAGAATAATTTCAACCCAGAAACTTGAAATTCCCAATTTATCCTCCTTCTCAGCATTATCTTCATCATCAACATCAGATGCAATCTTGTGTGGAAGAGGAGACAAAAAGACTAAAAAGGGCAAGAGATTCAAAGGATCTTATGGTAATATAAGACCTAAAAAGAAGGAAATGATTGAAAGGCTTAAAGATAAGGTTGAAGTTCCTCAGTCTACTCCTTGGCCTCTTCCCTTTAAACTTATTTAAAGTTTATGTTTTTGAATTAATATTTGTTGTTGATTTTAATAATTTGGGGAATTTTAGTTTAATTTGTGTTTTGATGGATAATTGAAGTGTTTTTTAATGATAATGTTAGGGTTTTGGATATTGGGTTGGTGTTAAAAGTTTTGATCTTGATTGTTGGCTGATTTGATTACTCTCATTTAAGACGGGCATATCCGTCTTAACCTTAAGACGGGTCAAATACCATAAGTAAGACAAAAGAGCTGCTGATAAAGCTTGATTGTTGGCTAATTTGATTATTGCTCTAAATGTTGTTCGTTATGAATTCGCCCATATGGATTAGCGATTCGCTCTTGTAGAATGTGTGTTATATGTATTTTCAGTAAGCGAGAAGATAGAATTAGCCTCTAACCATTCGAGATTTGGAGGGTATATGAGTGAATTCGGTAAACCTGATTGTAGCCTTGTAGAGTTGTAGGTATTAGTTGGATATTAGGTTTGTATTAGAGTTTTGCTCTCTGTGATAGAAATCCGGGGAATGTTCCAAATTCAATCTTGGTGGCGGAGTTTAGTTGATTGGAATTATGTAATGCTATGAATAGGCTAGGGTTTTCATTAGGTAGGAGAGTCGATTTTAGTGTGGTAATTCGATAATTTATGGTTTGAGCTTGTTAAGCTAAAAGCTAGCATATTACGAATGATGAACTGAAGTTGTTAGCTTATTAATTGATGGGGATAATGTCAATAACAATTGCAAAGTCAACGACATTTATGTATGCTAGAAGGTGTTATGTTATGTAACTAGTGTGATCATGTGATCCTGAATTTAAAGTGTCTTTCGGATCATGTCATTATTGATCGAGATGACGTCTGATTATGAGCTAATATCTCCAGACCTTAAAATCAAATTGTGTGATCCTGCTTTAGTAGTGCTAGACTGCTAGCTATGTTACTCCGACTTCTCATGTTATCTCGCATATATGTGTTCTACACTAGATGTATGCAGGTGACCCCTAGGGTTTTCATTATGTAGGAGATTACGTGACCCCTAGGGTTTTCACATAAAGCGAGTCAATGTTAGTGTGGTATTAAAGTTTCGATCTTGGTGATGCACATCATGGGCAATGCTCCAATTTCAATTTTAAGGATGGAGTTTAATAACTTTAATTGATAGACTAGGGTTTTCATTATGTAGGAAAGTCAATTTTAGTGTGGTAATAGTTTATTGAGCTCGTTAAGGTACTAGCTAGAATATGATGAATGATGAATTGATGTTGCAAAAGTAAGAGTATAGTGGTTAAGACGGAGGTATTGTGGACAATAGGTCTCATGTTCGAATCCCTCCTCCCCTCTATTGTAATGCGACTAAGTGCGCGTTTCGATTGACCAAAAGAAAAAAAGTGAAGAGTATATAAGGAAACTTAGTTTTGTTTGATTAGAAAAGGTTTGATGTTTTTGATTGACATGGTATGTGAATGAGGCCTTCTTTAAAACCAGCTCAATTTCAGCCATTTGGTTAAATTGATGGTGATAGTGGCCATAGGAATTACGAAGTTACTCGCATTCGTGTATGCTAGAACATTTTTAAAAAGGTGGTGATTATATGATCCTGGTGATAGTGGCCATAGTGTACTCTTAGTTGAACATTGACCTATGTAGTACTTCGTAGTATTTACTAACCATGGGGGAATTCAGGCTTTTTTTATCGACTTCTTGTAGGGTTCAAATAAAAAACACTAGCTCTCTTTGCTCGTCTTGAGAAAGATCTTGGACCAGACTATATCTGGTGCGGTTCATTTATCGACTTGCTGTGGTTTTCAAGTAAAGAAAACTAGTTCTCTTTGCTCGTCTTGGGAAAGATCTTGGACTAGACTATAACTGGTGAGGTTCATTTATCGGCTTGCTGTGGGGTTCAAGTAATGAAAACTAGTTCTCTTTGCTCGTCTTGAGAAAGATCTTGGACGATGGGGTTCATATATCGAGTTGCTGTGGGGTTTTAAGTAAAGAACACTAGTTCTCTTTGCTCGTCTTGAGAAAGATCTTGGACTAGATTGTAACTGGTTAAACCTAGCTTCATGGTGAAAAGCCTCTCTAGCACTTGTATGTTAGACATTGTGAATCGAGACGACTTCTGATTGTGAGCTAAATTTTCCGGCCCTAAAAATCGAGTTATGTGATCCTGCTTTAGTAGTGCGGGCTTTCTTACCCCTGTCGCGTTTCTGTGTTCTACATTTAGATATGGATATGATACTTGGACACTGATCCGAGTACGTGACTCTAGCTTGCTGTTTCTTTTCTGTTCACACGTAACATTTCCGCTTCAAATTTATAAAAGAACAGGTTGGTTTTGCGTAATTCAGCCTCGCCATAGTTACCACGAGCAGGATGTTGATTGAAATTGAAAATTGTCGAAAACCAGCATAGGGGTTGTTTCGGACTTGTAGTTATAGCAAGTGATCTACTATCAAACAATATACTGTATCAACTATCAAGCTATTTTTTTTTTTTTTGACATTTTTTCAACATTCATACTGTAAGAACACTAAGAACCGAAACTCAGATAACATTCAAAGTTCAAACCAAGCACAATTTGGAAGTAATTTATTAGTTCATTCATGAGATCAAAATCTCGTTCATAAGTACATTCATTAGTACTTCCGAAATGGTTGATATGCTCTGTAAAGGGAGCTTTGTTTGGTAAAAATACAAAAAACAACAGGTGAACAGTTAAAATGTTTGCAACATCAATTAACACAGGCAGACTCTTCATCATCATCTTCTGGTAATGGACATGTCACCTACAAAATTAGATTAAGAAAACGAAGATACAGCGGTTTCAGCAAAGGTACAATGATCCAAAACTGTCTAAAGTGTCTTACATAGTAATTCATTACTTCATCCTTTCCCGCACAAGGCTAACGCTACAAATATTTGATGCAGTATTAAAAGGGTAAGAATGTAAGACAGTAAAAGTCAATTCAAACCTTTATTAACTGCAGTTAGGGATGCAGTTACCTCGACTCAGCCTCTTCTTGCCCATAGTTGTAGATAATCTCAATCTGCAATAGATGCACACAACGATAAGTCGATAAGGCATGGGGAAATCAAAATACGTCAAGTGTAACTGGTTCACCACTATGTTACATTCATTCATTCATATAGGTGTTTTCCTTGCATAAAGTTCAGAAACAATGATGTTCCTTTACTTCTTTAAATATGACAAGTAATTGATTGTTTTCACTTGAACATCTGCTTTGTGCTATTCATTAGTTTTGTGGACCATTAGGAGGGTATCATTTCGAACAGCAAGTCTTGTTGAAGACGGGTCGGAGTAACTGACGGGTAATGTCACTCACAAAACGGATAGGGGGCACAAGGTGGGGGCACCCCCATGTGCTTCCCTCTCTCCTCTATTTGGGTCATTTGTGAGAGAAAATGGTATCCGTCACTCCAAAGTGACAGATACGTGCCGTCACAAATGAGATTTTGTGCATTTCGAAATAGTTATACGGCATGCAAGGGATGTTTATATTGGATTATATAAGGACAACTCCCGGAATTAGTTGAGACACCATAAGCTAATTTAAGCTATGATTATCTTCACCAACAAAACATTATCAATATCCATCTTACAAACAGCAAGGTAAGGACCAAAAAAAGGGATAAACCCCACACAGTCACACACCATAACAAAGTCTGAATCCTCTAGGAGGATAACTCAAGATAAATTGCACAGAAAGACAAATCCAGTTGTCTGCAGGATACATTGAGACTGGAGAAACGCCAGAACATAGCTATTTTTCTCAAACACAGACGTTCATGCAGTTGAAAGTTTGAAACTTGAGAGTATTCGTCAAACAAGAAGAAATCTTTAAACAAGATCAACTAAGGAATTCGAAAGCATGTCATAGAGCAGGAAAAATGATAAATCTGTTCATGTCTAATTATATGCAAAGGCAAGATAATCCCTTGAGTTTCTTCTGTTCCGGATATGGTGACTTCTATATATTAAAAAATATGGTGTTGAAAACACATCCATTGAAGAAGTATTGATACTACTGAAACTCAAAGGAGTCCAGGAAGTCGGGAAATTGTAAAATTTAAAAAAAAAAAAAAAAACATCTACAAATAATACGAAATACGAGAATAACGCATACTTACTGACAATCAAAGGCTGACAAGGTAGAAAGTGGGGAAGAAAAAAAACACGAACGATGAAGAAAGAACAAGTACTACCTCCATTTTTATTCTTTTCTTCCCATTTGCTTTTTGACAGTCTCCAAGACGGTACTTTGACCGTAATTTCCGACAAGTAAATGTTACCTTTTTCGGTCGAAAATAATATTTTGTGAAAGATAGTTTGATAATAAATGTAAATATTTTAGTTTTGTGTATTAGAAATTTTTATTCTCCAATATATTTATGGTCAAAGTTTTGTAAGTTTGACCTCCAAAAGACAAATGGGAAGAAAATAAGAAAATGGAGGGAATACATTCTACCTCTCAGCTTTTACTTCCGTGTAAGGAAACAAAAAAAAAACAAAAAAAGGAAAATACATACCCCTTTAGGTGGCTCTGGATTTCTGCAGAACTTTGAACCGCCAGGAGCCCATGGGACTGCAGGGTGGATGGGAAAATGCATGAGACGAATTGTGGATCAGCAATTCTATACATATGAGTGATATGACTCTATGAGGCTGAAATATAAAATACTTGAAATTAACTAGACTGATTGCTGAGAGATGCCCAATCTCGCCTTTTGTATTCCCATTAAAATTTATTCACTCAGCAGAAAAAGCTGTTCCATAAATTTCATTTGTTATTTGAGAAGGACAGATTTTATTTCCTTGTACATAACTGGAAATATCCAATTTTGTCTCGCTATTTACACCATAACTTAAGAGTAGAGAATTGTTTGGGGTGCACATATTTTCACGGGAAGATTAGACCAATACACGGGGATTATAGGGAGCATACCAAGAGTGCCCTTTTATGTACACTGCAAAGTTCTCTAACTGGGGCCCACATGATAGCTAGTAGTGGGTATGTGTTAACAATCTCCGTGTCCCCATACATTACTCCCGTGAATTTATGGGAGCCCATTGTTTGACACAGAGTTCCAATATGATCCCCTATACTAATAATTCACCAACACACAAGACACCAGTTTTCCTTGTCAAATATATTGGATAAAGGGAAAAAAGAACACTTATTGTGGGTGACAAGGATTCATTATCCTTTTCATCTCTGCCAATTTTTTTATTCGGAGCAAAATGCACTACCAGCACAAAAATGTGGAAGGCCAAATACATTATACAAACCTCGGATGGAAGGATGGAGCTAATATAAGCAGTACAATAAATCATGAAAGAGAACATATGATAAACCTAAATCTAAAGCAAACCCCTAATGATAACAAAGGTGGTTTTTAAGAAATTACCAACGTAAGGATCAGGGTGTCGCCACTTATTGTACTCAGATTCACCATGAGCAATCATCTTGTCAATCGTGTCAAGGTCCTCCTACAAACCATCAGAAGCATTACTTGGTAAGAAATGCAAAAGACGCGTCAAGACATCAATAAGACAAGCAACTCTCCAATAGCATTTCCACATCACATTCTTCTACAAACACATGAAGCATCCAATAGCAGCAAAAAAAAATCGTGAATGACGTAGTGAGTAGCATAGTCACAAACACGCAATCTCAAATCATATCACCTATCCAACCTAGGAGGGCACGTCACAAAGATTTCACCTTTATCCAACCTAGGAGAGCAAATACTCTCAATCATTCAAAAATCCTATAATTCACCTAAAATATACCCCTCTCCAATTCATCCATATAATCGGGGGGGGGGGGGGAATCAAGCTTTCCTCCAAGACATCATCGTTATTCCCAATAACAATCAAACCACTACATTTCAATCAATCGGTACCCTTCAATACAATCATCAATCATAAGCACATCAAAACAAACGGCAAACCCAAATCATTTCACTAATAACCCACCAACAAAAAAAAGCTACTTTTTGCAACACTACAGCAAACATGACTTGAAAAAACAAAATAAATGATCACATTGATCTACAAAACTAAATCCAAATTCAGACGGGAATCAAATCAATAACATATCACATTTTTCAGGATACCAGATTTCTTACGGAGCTCATCAGCAATCTAAGATTACACCTTTTTTTGGTCCAAGACACCATCTTTATCCCCAAAAACTATCAAATAATCTCAATCATCAAAAGCCGATAATTCAGCTACAATCTCCACTTCTCGAATCCATCTATACAATCTAGGAATAACAAGTTTTCCTCCACGACACCATCTTCATCTCGAATTCCCGAGAATAATCAAATTAAAACCACTACATTTGAATCAATCAATACCTTTCAATTGTACGACCATCACCAACACAACCATCAATCATAACCACAACATTTCAAATTCTATCAAAAACCCACCAATTAAAAAGCTACATTTTACACATTGATCTACAAAATTAAATGAAAAACATACCACATTTTTCTGGGCATCAAATTTCTTACGGAGCTCATCAGCCTACAAAAATAAAAACCCAAATTAGATCGAGAAAATAGCAAACCCTAGAAATCAAATGATCTGAACAAAATGAAATCAATAAAAAAGAGGGAAGAACTTAGGGTTTACATCATTGTAAAAGAGGTGACGATGAACAGCCCAATTGAGAGTATCACGAAGAGAACGACGATAAAGAAGACGAACTTTTTGCTTTTGAGCAGCTCTTCTTGCAAAATACGACGCCGTTGTTAAGCTCATCCTTTCTCTCTCTTCTCCTTCTCTCTCTAGATTTCTCTATTTCTCTATACTATCTGTCTTCACCGGTAATATCAGGTGTTAGACCTTGCACAATGGTGGGTAAAAACTAAAAATGTAAACTAGTTGATGGTAAATTTAAAAAAAAAAAAAAAAAGATTAAAATCGTCTCACAATGTGAAATGTTTCATAAAATAATCGTCTTTTTTAACAGGTGATCAAGGATGGAAAGAAAATTTGACCATTAGATTTACGGGTTATTAATTTATGTGTTAACCAAACAATCACTAAGTTATGATTTTTGGGTGGAATTTGGTTTTTAAGTATAATTTTTTTGTGGCGTTATTGTGTTGAATAATACACAGTTTTTCGGGATTCCGGGGTCCCGGAACAAAATTCTCCGGAAATCACATATAAAGTTTCTCGGGTCAGATAAAACGGCCACGCAAAGTTTGAGCACCAACGGAAGACATTTGGGGGTGCCGGTGTGCCACAAACCAACATTCGCCGAAACTCGGATTATCGTGAAAAATGTGTTAAAGCTCGTTATTTGAGGTCAAAATCGAACAGTTAATTCTGAAATGAGCTCGGAAGCGTGATTGAAAAACAGGAGAAAAAGAAACGGGTCAAGACGACCTTCCGAACGGTTTGAAATTAAAGTGTATAACAATACACGATTTTTCGGGATTTCGGGGTCCCTAACAAAATTCTCCTAAATCACATAAAAAGTTCCTCGGGTCATATAAAGCGGCCACGCAAAGTTTGAGCACGAACGGAAGACATTTGGGGTGCTTGGTGTGCCTGAACCAAAGATTCGCCGAAACTCGGATTATCATGAAAAATGTGTTAAAGCTCGTTATTTGAGATCGAAATTGAACAAAGGTTAATTCCCGAAATGAGCTCGGACGCGTGGTTGAAAAACATGGAGAAAAAGAAACAGGTCCGACGACCTTTCCGAACTACAAAATTGAAGTGTATAATACACGGTTTTTCGGGATTTCGGGGTCCCGGAACAAAATTCTCCGGAAATCACATAGAAACTTCCTCGGGTTAGATAAAGCGGCCACGAAAGTTTGAGCACCAACGGAAGACATTTGGGGTGCTGGTGTGTCACAAACCAAAGATTCGCCAAACTCGGATTATCGTGAAAAATGTGTTGAAGCTCGTTATTTGAGGTCGGAATCGAACAGTTAATTCCCGAAATGAGCTCGGACGCGTGATTGAAAAACAGGGAGAAAAAGAAACAGGTCCTAGTTTGACCTTCCGAACGGCCAAATTGAAGCGTATAACATTACACGGTATTTCGGGATTCCGGGGTCCCGGAACAAAATTCTCTGGAAATCACATAGAAAGTTAGTCGGGTCAGATAAAGCTGCCACGCAAAGTTTGAGCACCAACGGAAGACATTTGGGGGTACCAGTGTGCCACAAACCAGTATTCGCCGAAACTCGGATTATCGTGAAAAATGTGTTAAAGCTCGTTATTTGAGGCTGAAATCGAACAGGTTAATTCCTGAAATGAGCTCGGACGCGTGATTGAAAAACAGGGAGAAAAAGAAACAGGGTCCGGTACGACCTTCTGAACGGCTGAAATTGAAGCGTATAATAATACACGGTTTCTCGGGATTCCGGGGTCCCGGAACAAAATTCTCCGGAAATCATATAGAAAGTTCCTCGGGTCAGATAAAGCGGCCACGCAAAGTTTGAGCACCAACGGAAGACATTTAGGGGTGGCAGTGTGCCACAAACCAGCATTCGCCGAAACTCGGATTATCGTGAAAAATGTGTTAAAACTCGCTATTTGAAGCTGAAATCGAACAGGTTAATTCCTGAAATAACCTTGGACGCGTGATTCAAAAACAGGGAGAAAAAGAATCAGGGTCCGGTACGACCTTCTGAACGGCTGAAATTGAAGCGTATAATAATACACGGTTTTTCGGGATTCCGGGGTCCCGGAACAAAATTTTCCGGAAATCACATAGAAAGTTCCTCGGGTCAGATAAAGCGGCCACGCAAAGTTTGAGCACCAACGGAAGACATTTGGGGGTGTCAGTGTGCCACAAACCAGCATTCGCCGAAACTCGGATTATCGTGAAAAATGTGTTAAAGCTCGCTATTTGAAGCTAAAATCGAACAGGTTAATTCCTGAAATGACCTTGGACGCGTGATTGAAAAACAGGGAGAAAAAGAATCAGGGCCCGGTACGACCTTCTGAACGGCTGAAATTGAAGCGTATAATAATACACGGTTTTTCGGGATTCCGAGATCCCGGAACAAAATTCTCCGGAAATTACATAGAAAGTTCCTCGGGTCAGATAAAGCGGTCACGCAAAGTTTGAGCACCAACGGAAGACATTTGGGGGTGCCGGTGTGCCACAAACCAGCCAAAACTCAGATTATCGTGAAAAATGTGTTAAAGCTCGTTATCTGAGGCTGAAATCGAACAGGTTAATTCCTGAAATGAGCTCGGACGCGTGATTGAAAAACAAGGAGAAAAAAAAACAGGGTCCAGTACGACCTTACGAACGGCTGAAATTGAAGTGTGTATAATACACAGTTTTTCGGTATTTCGGGGTTCCGGAAAAAAATTCTCCGGAAATCAGATAGAAAGTTCCTCGGGTCAGATAAAGCGGTCACGCAAAGTTTGAGCACCAACGGAAGACATTTGGGGGTGTCGGTGTGCCACAAACTAGCATTCGCCGAAACTCTGATTATCGTGAAAAATGTGTTAAAGCTCGTTATTTGAGGCTGAAATCGAACAGGTTAATTCTTGAAATGAGCTCGGACGCGTGATTGAAAAATAGGGAGAAAAAGAAACAGTCCGTGCGACCTTCGAACGGGCCGAATTGAAGTGTATAATACACGGTTTTTCAAGATTCCGGGGTCCCGGAACAAAATTTTCCGGAAATCATATAGAAAGTTCCCTGGGTCAGATAAATCGGCCACGCAAAGTTTGAGCACCAACGGAAGACATTTGGGGGTGCCGGTGTGCCACAAACCAGCATTCGCCGAAACTCGGATTATCGTGAAAAAAGTGTTAAAGCTCGTTATTTGAGGCTGAAATCGAACAGGTTAATTCCTGAAATAAGCTCGGACGCGTGATTGAAAAACAGGGAGAAAAAGAAACAGGGTCCGGTACGACCTTCTGAACGGCTGAAATTGAAGTGTATAATACACGGTTTTACGGGATTCTAGGGTCCCAGAACAAAATTTTTCGGAAATAACATAGAAAATTCCTCGGGACAGATGAAGCGGCCACGCAAAGTTTGAGCACCAACGGAAGACATTTGGGGGTGCCGGTGTGCCACAAACTAGCATTCGCCGAAACTCGGATTATCGTGAAAAATGTATTAAAGCTCGTTATTTGAGGCTGAAATCGAACAGGTTAAATCCTGAAATGAACTCGGACACGTGATTGAAAAACAGGGAGAAAAAGAAACAGGGTCCGGTACGACCTTCCGAACGGCTGAAATTGAAGTGTATAATACACGGTTTTTCAAGATTCCGGGGTCCCGGAACAAATTTTTTCGGAAATCACATAGAAAATTGCTCAGGTCAGATAAATCGGCCACGCAAAGTTTGAGCACCAACGGAAGACATTTGGGGGTGCCGGTGTGCCACAAACCAGCATTCGCCGAAACTCGGTTTATCGTGAAAAATGTGTTAAAGCTCGTAATTTGAGGCTGAAATCGAACTTGTTAATTCCTGAAATGAGCTCGGACGCGTGATTGGAAAACAGGGAGAAAAAAAAACAGAGTCCGGTACGACCTTCTGAACGGCTGAAATTGAAGTGTATAATACACGATTTTACGGGATTCCGGGGTCCCGGAAATCACATAGAAAGTTCCTCAGATCAGATAAAGCGGTCACGCAATGTTTGAGCACCAACGGAAGACATTTAGGGGTGCCGGTGTGCCACAAACCAGCATTCGCCGAAACTCGGATTATCGTGAAAAATGTGTTAAAGCTCGTTATTTGAGGCTGAAATCGAACATGTTAATTCTTGAAATGAGCTCGGACGCGTGATTGAAAAACAGGGAGAAAAAGAAACAGGGTCCGTACGACCTTACGAACTACAAATCAAGTGTATAATACACGGTTTCGGGGATTAGGGTCCCGGAACAAATTCTCCGGAAATCACATAGAAAGTTCCTCGGGTCAGATAAAGCGGCCAAGCAAAGTTTGACTGTTTGAGCACCAACGGAAGACATTTGGGGGTGCCGGTGTCCTACAAACCAGCATTCGCCGAAACTCGGATTATCGTGAAAAATGTGTTAAAGCTCGTTATTTGACGCTGAAATCGAACAGGTTAATTCCTGAAATGAGCCCGGACGCATGATTGAAAAACAGGAGAAACGAAATGTGGTCCTGTTTACCTTCCGAACGGCTGAAATTGAAGTGTAAAATACACGGTGTTTCAAGATTCCGGGGTCCCGGAACAAAATTTTTCGGAAATCACATAGAAAATTGCTCGGGTCAAATAAATCGGCCACGCAAAGTTTGAGCACCAACGGAAGACATTTGGGGGTTCCGGTGTGCCACAAACCAGCATTCGCCGAAACTCGGTTTATCGTGAAAAATGTGTTAAAGCTCGTAATTTGAGGCTGAAATCGAACTTGTTAATTCCTGAAATGAGCTCGGACGCGTGATTGGAAAACAGGGAGAAAAAGAAACAGGGTCCGGTACGACCTTCTGAACGGCTGAAATTGAAGTGTATAATACACGATTTTACGGGATTCCGGGGTCCCGGAAATCACATAGAAAGTTCCTCGGGTCAGATAAAGCGGTCACGCAATGTTTGAGCACCAACGGAAGACATTTAGGGGTGCCGGTGTGCCACAAACCAGCATTCGCCGAAACTCGGATTATCGTGAAAAATGTGTTAAAGCTCGTTATTTGAGGCTGAAATCGAACAGGTTAATTCATGAAATGAGCTCGAACGCGTGATTGGAAAACAGGGAGGAAAAAAACAGGGGTCGGTACGACCTTCTGAACGGCTGAAATTGAACTGTATATAACATGGTTTTACGGGATTCTGGGGTCCCGGAACAAATTCTCCGGAAATCACATAGAAAGTTCCTCGGGTCAGATAAAGCGGCCCCGCAAAGTTTGAGCACCAACGGAAGACATTTGGGGGTGCCGGTGTGCTACAAACCAGCATTCGCCGAAACTCGGATTATCGTGAAAAATGTGTAAAAGCTCGTTATTTGAGGCTGAAATCGAACATGTTAACTTCTGAAATGAGCTCGGACGCGTGATTGAAAAACAAGGAGAAAAAGAAACAGGGTCCGGTACGACCTTCCGAACGGCTGAAATTGAAGTGTATAATACACGGTTTTTCGGGATTTCGGGGTCCCGGAACAAAATTCTTCGTAAATCACATAGAAAGTTCCTCGGGTCAGATAAAGCGGCCACGCAAAGTTTGAACACCAACGGAAGACATTTGGGGGTGCCGGTGTGCCACAAACCAGCATTCGCCGAAACTCGGATTATCGTGAAAAATGTGTTAAAGCTCGTTATTTGAGGCTGAAATCGAACAGGTTAATTCCTGAAATGAGCTCGGACGCGTGATTGAAAAATAGGGACAAAAAGAAACAGGGTCCGGTACGACCTTCCGAACGTCTGAGATTGAAGTGTATAATACACGGTTTTTCGGGATTTTGGGGTCCCGGAAATCACATAGAAAGTTCCTCAGGTCAGATAAAGCGGCCAAGCAAAGTTTGAGCTCCAACGGAAGACATTTGGGGATGCCGGTGTGCCACAAACCAGCATTCGCCGAAACTCGGTTTATCGTGAAAAATGTGTTAAAGCTCGTTATTTGAGGCTGAAATCGAACAGGTTAATTCCTGAAATGAGCTCGGACGCGTGATTGAAAAACAGGGAGAAAAAAAAACAGGGTCCGGTACGACCTTCTGAACGGCTGAAATTGAAGTGTATAATACACGATTTTACGGGATTCCGGGGTCCCGGAACAAAATTCTTCGTAAATCACATAGAAAGTTCCTCGGGTCAGCTAAAGCGGCCACGCAAAGTTTGAACACCAACGAAAGACATTTGGGGGTGCCGGTGTGCCACAAACCAGCATTCGCCGAAACTCGGATTATCGTGAAAAATGTGTTAAAGCTCGTTATTTGACGTTGAAATCGAACAGGTTAGTTCCTGAAATGAGCCCGGACGCATGATTGAAAAACAGGGAGAAAAAGAAACAGGGTCCGGTACGACCTTCCGAACGGCTAAAATTGAAGTGTATAATACACGGTTTTCAAAATTCCGGGGTCCCGGAACAAAATTTTTCGGAAATCACATAAAAAATTGCTCGGGTCAGATAAATCGGCCATTTAAAGTTTGAGCACCAACGGAAGACATTTGGGGGTGCCGGTGTGCCACAAACTAGCATTCGCCGAAACTCGGATTATCCTGAAAAATGTATTAAAGCTCGTTATTTGAGTCTGAAATCGAACAGGTTAATTCCTGAAATGAACTCCGACGCGTGATTGAAAAACAAGGAGAAAAAGAAACAGGGTCCGGTACGACCTTCCGAACGGCTGAAATTGAAGTGTATAATACACGGTTTTTCAAGATTCCGGGGTCCCGGAACAAAATTTTTCGAAAATCACATAGAAAATTGCTCGGGTCAAATAAATCGGCCACGCAAAGCTTGAGCACCATCGGAAGACATTTGGGGGTGCCGGTGTGCCACAAACCAGCATTCGCCGAAACTCGGTTTATCGTGAAAAATGTGTTAAAGCTCGTAATTTGAGGTTGAAATCGAACTTGTTAATTCCTGAAATGAGCTCGGACGCGTGATTGGAAAACAGGGAGAAAAAGAAACAGGGTCTGGTACGACCTTTTGAACGGCTGAAATTGAAGTGTATAATACACGATTTTACGGGATTCCGGGGTCCCGGAAATCACATAGAAAGTTTCTCGGGTCAGATAAATCGGTCACGCAATGTTTGAGCACCAACGGAAGACATTTAGGGGTGCCGGTGTGCCACAAACCAGCATTCGCCGAAACTCGGATTATCGTGAAAAATGTGTTAAAGCTCGTTATTTGAGGCTGAAATCGAACAGGTTAATTCCTGAAATGAGCTCGGACGCGTGATTGGAAAACAAGGAGGAAAAAAACAGGGGCCGGTACGACCTTCTGAACGGCTGAAATTGAACTGTATATAACATGGTTTTACGGGATTCTGGGGTCCCGGAACAAATTCTCCGGAAATCACATAGAAAGTTCCTCGGGTCAGATAAAGCGGCCCCGCAAAGTTTGAGCACCAACGGAAGACATTTGGGGGTGCCGGTGTGCTACAAACCAGCATTCGCCGAAACTCGGATTATCGTGAAAAATGTGTTAAAGCTCGTTATTTGAGGCTGAAATCGAACATGTTAATTCCTGAAATGAGCTCGGACGCGTGATTGAAAAACATGGAGAAAAAGAAACAGTCCTAGTCGACCTTCCGAACAGGTGAAATTGAAGTGTATAATACACGGTTTTTCGGGATTTCGGGGTCCCGGAACAAAATTCTTCGTAAATCACATAGAAAGTTCCTCGGGTCAGATAAAGCGGCCACGCAAAGTTTGAACACCAACGGAAGACATTTGGGGGTGCCGGTTTGCCACAAACCAGCATTCGCCGAAACTCGGATTATCGTGAAAAATGTGTTAAAGCTCGTTATTTGAGGCTGAAATCGAACATGTTAATTCCTGAAATGAGCTCGGACGCGTGATTGAAAAACAAGGAGAAAAAGAAACAGGGTCCGGTACGACCTTTTGAACGGCTGAAATTGAAGTGTATATACACGGTTTTTCGGGATTTCGGGGTCCCGGAACAAAATTCTTCGTAAATCACATAGAAAGTTCCTCGGGTCAGATAAAGAGGCCCCGCAAAGTTTGAACACCAACGAAAGACATTTGGGGGTGCCGGTGTGCCACAAACCAGCATTCGCCGAAACTCGGATTATCGTGAAAAATGTGTTAAAGCTCGTTATTTGAGGCTGAAATCGAACAGGTTAATTCCTGAAATGAGCTCGGACGCGTGATTGAAAAACAGGAGAAAAAGAAACAGGGTCCGGTACGACCTTCCTAACGGCTGAAATTGAAGTGTATAATACACGGTTTTTCAAGATTTCGGGGTCCCGGAACAAAATTTTTCGGAAATCACATAGAAAATTGCTCGGGTCAAATAAATCGGCCACGCAAAGTTTGAGCACCAACCGAAGACATTTGGGGGTGGCGGTGTGCCACAAACCAGCATTCGCCGAAACTCGGTTTATCGTGAAAAATGGGTTAAAGCTCGTAATTTGAGGCTGAAATTGAACTTGTTAATTCCTGAAATGAGCTCGGACGCGTGATTGGAAAACAGGGAGAAAAAGAAACAGGGTCCGATTTAACCTTCGAACGGCTGAAATTGAAGTGTATAATACACGATTTTACGGGATTCCGGGGTCCCGGAAATCACATAGAAAGTTCCTCGGGTCAGATAAAGCGGTCACGCAATGTTTGAGCACCAACGGAAGACATTTAGGGGTGCCGGTGTGCCACAAACCAGCATTCGCCGAAACTCGGATTATCGTGAAAAATGTGTTAAAGCTCGTTATTTGAGGCTGAAATCGAACAGGTTAATTCCTGAAATGAGCTCGGACGCGTGATTGGAAAACAGGGAGGAAAAAAACAGGGGCCGGTACGACCTTCTGAACGGCTGAAATTGAACTGTATATAACATGGTTTTACGGGATTCTGGGGTCCCGGAACAAATTCTCCGGAAATCACATAGAAAGTTCCTCGGGTCAGATAAAGCGGCCCCGCAAAGTTTGAGCACCAACGGAAGACATTTGGGGGTGCCGGTGTGCTACAAACCAGCATTCGCCGAAACTCGGATTATCGTGAAAAATGTATTAAAGCTCGTTATTTGAGGCTGAAATCGAACATGTTAATTCCTGAAATGAGCTCGGACGCGTGATTGAAAAACATGGAGAAAAAGAAACAGGGTCCGGTACGACCTTCCGAACGGCTGAAATTGAAGTGTATAATACACGGTTTTTCGGGATTTCGGGGTCCCGGAACAAAATTCTTCGTAAATCACATAGAAAGTTCCTCGGGTCAGATAAAGCGGCCACGCAAAGTTTGAACACCAACGGAAGACATTTGGGGGTGCCGGTTTGCCACAAACCAGCATTCGCCGAAACTCGGATTATCGTGAAAAATGTGTTAAAGCTCGTTATTTGAGGCTGAAATCGAACAGGTTAATTCCTGAAATGAGCTCGGACGCATGATTGAAAAACAAGGAGAAAAAGAAACAGGGTCCGGTACGACCTTTTGAACGGCTGAAATTGAAGTGTATATACACGGTTTTTCGGGATTTCGGGGTCCCGGAACAAAATTATTCGTAAATCACATAGAAAGTTTTTCGGGTCAGATAAAGCGGCCCCGCAAAGTTTGAACACCAACGAAAGACATTTGGGGGTGCCGGTGTGCCACAAACCAGCATTCGCCGAAACTCGGATTATCGTGAAAAATGTGTTAAAGCTCGTTATTTGAGGTCAAATCGAACAGTTAATTCTGAAATGAACTCCGACGCGTGATTGAAAAACGAGGGAAAAAGAAACAGGGTCCTACGACCTTCCTAACGGCTGAAATTGAAGTGTATAATACACGGTTTTTCAAGATTCCGGGGTCCCGGAACAAAATTTTTCGGAAATCACATAGAAAATTGCTCGGGTCAAATAAATCGGCCACGCAAAGTTTGAGCACCAACGGAAGACATTTGGGGGTGCCGGTGTGCCACAAACCAGCATTCGCCGAAACTCGGTTTATCGTGAAAAATGGGTTAAAGCTCGTAATTTGAGGCTGAAATTGAACTTGTTAATTCCTGAAATGAGCTCGGACGCGTGATTGGAAAACGGGAGAAAAAGAAACAGGTCCGGATCGACCTTCCGAACGGCTGAAATTGAAGTGTATAATACACGATTTTACGGGATTCCGGGGTCCCTGAAATCACATAGAAAGTTCCTCGGGTCAGATAAAGCGGTCACGCAATGTTTGAGCACCAACGGAAGACATTTAGGGGTGCCGGTGTGCCCAAACCAAAGATTCGCCGAAACTCGGATTATCGTGAAAAATGTGTTAAAGCTCGTTATTTGAGGCTGAAATCGAACAGGTTAATTCCTGAAATGAGCTCGGACGCGTGATTGGAAAACAGGAGGAGGAAAAAAAGGGGCGTATGCGACCTTCCGAACTAAAATTGAACTCGTATATAACATGGTTTTACGGGATTAAGGGGTCCCGAACAAATTCTCCGGAAATCACATAGAAAGTTCCTCGGGTCAGATAAAGCGGCCCCGCAAAGTTTGAGCACCAACGGAAGACATTTGGGGGTGCCGGTGTGCTACAAACCAAAGATTCGCAAACTCGGATTATCGTGAAAAATGTGTTAAAGCTCGTTATTTGAGGCTGAAATCGAACATGTTAATTCCTGAAATGAGCTCGACGCGTGATTGAAAAACAGGGAGAAAAAGAAACAGGTCCTAATTTACCTTCCGAACGGCTGAATTGAAGTGTATAATACACGGTTTTTCGAATTTCGGGTCCCTAACAAAATTCTTCGTAAATCACATAGAAAGTTCCTCGGGTCGATAAAAGCGGCCACGCAAAGTTTTAACACCAATGGAAGACATTTGGGGGTGCCGGTTTGCCACAAACCAAAGATTCGCCGAAACTCGGATTATCGTGAAAAATGTGTTAAAGCTCGTTATTTGAGGTGAAATCGAACAGTTAATTCCTGAAATAAGCTCGGACGCGTGATTGAAAAACAGGAGAAAAAGAAACAGGTCCTGTACGACCTTCGAACGGCTGAAATTGAAGTGTATAATACACGGTTTTACGGGATTCCGGGTCCCGAACAAAATTTTTCGGAAATCACATAGAAAATTCCTCGGGACAGATGAAGCGGCCACGCAAAGTTTGAGCACCAACGGAAGTCATTTGGGGGTGCCGGTGTGCCACAAACTAGCATTCGCCGAAACTCGGATTATCCTGAAAAATGTATTAAAGCTCGTTATTTGAGGTCAAATCGAACAAAGTTAATTCTGAAATGAACTCGGACACGTGATTGAAAAACAGGGAGAAAAAGAAACAGGGTCCGGTACGACCTTCCGAACGGCTGAAATTGAAGTGTATAATACACGGTTTTTCAAGATTCCGGGGTCCCGGAACAAAATTTTCCGGAAATCATATAGAAAGTTCCATGAGTCAGATAAATCGGCCACGCAAAGTTTGAGCACCAACGGAAGACATTTGGGGGTGCCGGTGTGCCACAAACCAGCATTCGCCGAAACTCGGTTTATCGTGAAAAATGTGTTAAAGCTCGTTATTTGGGGCTGAAATCGAACAGGTTAATTCCTGAAATAAGCTCAGACGCGTGATTGAAAAACAGGGAGAAAAAGAAACAGGTCCTGCGACCTTCGAACTACCGAAATTGAAGTGTATAATACAAGGTTTTACGGGATTCCGGGTCCCAGAACAAAATTTTTCGGAAATCACATAGAAAATTCCTCGGGACAGATGAAGCGGCCACGCAAAGTTTGAGCACCAACGGAAGACATTTGGGGGTGCCGGTGTGCCACAAACTAGCATTCGCCGAAACTCGGATTATCCTGAAAAATGTATTAAAGCTCGTTATTTGAGGCTGAAATCGAACAGGTTAATTCCTGAAATAAGCTCGGACGCGTGATTGAAAAACAGGCAGAAAAAGAAACAGGGTCCGTTACGACCTTCCGAATGGCTGAAATTGAAGTGTATAATACACGGTTTTTCGGGATTCCGGGGTCCCGGAACAAAATTCTCCGGAAATCACATAGAAAGTTTCTCGGGTCAGATAAAGCGGCCACGCAAAGTTTGAGCACCAACGGAAGACATTTGGGGGTGCCGGTGTTCCACAAACCAGCATTCGCCGAAACTCGGATTATCGTGAAAAATGTGTTAAAGCTCGTTATTTGAGGCTGAAATCGAACAGGTTAATTCCTGAAATGAACTCCGACGCGTGATTGAAAAACAGGGAGAAAAAGAAACAGGGTCCGGTACGACCTTCCTAACGGCTGAAATTGAAGTGTATAATACACGGTTTTTCAAGATTCCGGGGTCCCGGAACAAAATTTTTCGGAAATCACATAGAAAATTGCTCGGGTCAAATAAATCGGCCACGCAAAGTTTGAGCACCAACGGAAGACATTTGGGGGTGCCGGTGTGCCACAAACCAGCATTCGCCGAAACTCGGTTTATCGTGAAAAATGGGTTAAAGCTCGTAATTTGAGGCTGAAATTGAACTTGTTAATTCCTGAAATGAGCTCGGACGCGTGATTGGAAAACAGGGAGAAAAAGAAACAGGGTCCGGTACGACCTTCTGAACGGCTGAAATTGAAGTGTATAATACACGATTTTACGGGATTCCGGGGTCCCGGAAATCACATAGAAAGTTCCTCGGGTCAGATAAAGCGGTCACGCAATGTTTGAGCACCAACGGAAGACATTTAGGGGTGCCGGTGTGCCACAAACCAGCATTCGCCGAAACTCGGATTATCGTGAAAAATGTGTTAAAGCTCGTTATTTGAGGCTGAAATCGAACAGGTTAATTCCTGAAATGAGCTCGGACGCGTGATTGGAAAACAGGAGGAAAAAACAGGGCGAGTCGACCTTCCGAACTACTGAAATTGAACTGTATATAACATGGTTTTACGGGATTCTGGGGTCCCGGAACAAATTCTCCGGAAATCACATAGAAAGTTCCTCGGGTCAGATAAAGCGGCCCCGCAAAGTTTGAGCACCAACGGAAGACATTTGGGGGTGCCGGTGTGCTACAAACCAGCATTCGCCGAAACTCGGATTATCGTGAAAAATGTGTTAAAGCTCGTTATTTGAGGCTGAAATCGAACATGTTAATTCCTGAAATGAGCTCAGACGCGTGATTGAAAAACAGGGAGAAAAAGAAACAGGGTCCGGTACGACCTTCCGAACGGCTGAAATTGAAGTGTATAATACACGGTTTTTCGGAATTTCGGGGTCCCGGAACAAAATTCTTCGTAAATCACATAGAAAGTTCCTCGGGTCAGATAAAGCGGCCACGCAAAGTTTTAACACCAACGGAAGACATTTGGGGGTGCCGGTTTGCCACAAACCAGCATTCGCCGAAATTCGGATTATCGTGAAAAATGTGTTAAAGCTCGTTATTTGAGGCTGAAATCGAACAGGTTAATTCCTGAAATAAGCTCGGACGCGTGATTGAAAAACAGGGAGAAAAAGAAACAGGGTCCGGTACGACCTTCTGAACGGCTGAAATTGAAGTGTATAATACACGGTTTTACGGGATTCCAGGGTCCCAGAACAAAATTTTTCGGAAATCACATAGAAAATTCCTCGGGACAGATGAAGCGGCCACGCAAAGTTTGAGCACCAACGGAAGTCATTTGGGGGTGCCGGTGTGCCACAAACTAGCATTCGCCGAAACTCGGATTATCCTGAAAAATGTATTAAAGCTCGTTATTTGAGGCTGAAATCGAACAGGCTAATTCCTGAAATGAACTCGGACACGTGATTGAAAAACAGGGAGAAAAAGAAACAGGGTCCGGTTCGACCTTCCGAACGGCTGAAATTGAAGTGTATAATACACGGTTTTTCAAGATTCCGGGGTCCCGGAACAAAATTTTCCGGAAATCATATAGAAAGTTCCATGAGTCAGATAAATCGGCCACGCAAAGTTTGAGCACCAACGGAAGACATTTGGGGGTGCCGGTGTGCCACAAACCAGCATTCGCCGAAACTCGGTTTATCGTGAAAAATGTGTTAAAGCTCGTTATTTGGGGCTGAAATCGAACAGGTTAATTCCTGAAATAAGCTCAGACGCGTGATTGAAAAACAGGGAGAAAAAGAAACAGGGTCCGGTACGACCTTCTGAACGGCTGAAATTGAAGTGTATAATACAAGGTTTTACGGGATTCCAGGGTCCCAGAACAAAATTTTTCGGAAATCACATAGAAAATTCCTCGGGACAGATGAAGCGGCCACGCAAAGTTTGAGCACCAACGGAAGACATTTGGGGGTGCCGGTGTGCCACAAACTAGCATTCGCCGAAACTCGGATTATCCTGAAAAATGTATTAAAGCTCGTTATTTGAGGTCAAATCGAACAGTTAATTCCTGAAATAAGCTCGGACGCGTGATTGAAAAACAGGAGAAAAAGAAACAGGGTCCCAGACGACCTTCCGAACGGTGAAATTGAAGTGTATAATACACTGCTTTTTCACGGATTCCGTGGTCCCAACAAATTTTTTCGGAAATCACATAGAAAATTCCTCGGGACAGATGAAGCGGCCACGCAAAGTTAGAGCACCAACGGAAGACATTTGGGGGTGCCGGTGTGCCACAAACTAGCATTCGCCGAAACTCGGATTATCCTGAAAAATGTATTAAAGCTCGTTATTTGAGGCTGAAATCGAACAGGTTAATTCCTGAAATGAACTCGGACACGTGATTGAAAAACAGGGAGAAAAAGAAACAGGGTCCAGTACGACCTTCCGAACGGCTGAAATTGAGGTGTGTATAATACACAGTTTTTCGGGATTTCGGGATTTCGGGGTTCCGGAACAAAATTCTCCGGAAATCAGATAGAAAGTTTCTCGGGTCAGATAAAGCGGCCACGCAAAGTTTGAGCACCAACGGAAGACATTTGGGGGTGTCGGTGTGCCACAAACTAGCATTCGCCGAAACTCGGATTATCGTGAAAAATGTGTTAAAGCTCGTTATTTGAGGCTGAAATCGAACAGGTTAATTCTTGAAATGAGCTCGGACGCGTGATTGAAAAACAGGGAGAAAAAGAAACAGGGTCCGGTACGACCTTCTGAACGGCTGAAATTGAAGTGTATAATAAACGGTTTTTCAAGATTCCGGGGTCCCGGAACAAAATTTTCCGGAAATCATATAGAAAGTTCCATGAGTCAGATAAATCGGCCACACAAAGTTTGAGCACCAACGGAAGACATTTGGGGGTGCCGGTGTGCCAAAACCAAAGATTCGCGAAACTCGGTTTATCGTGAAAAATGTGTTAAAGCTCGTAATTTGAGGCTGAAATCGAACTTGTTAATTTCTGAAATGAGCTCGGACGCGTGATTGGAAAACAGGGAGAAAAAGAAACAGGGTCCGGTACGACCTTCTGAACGGCTGAAATTGAAGTGTATAATACACGATTTTACGGGATTCCGGGGTCCCGGAAATCACATAGAAAGTTCCTCGGGTCAGATAAAGCGGTCACGCAATGTTTGAGCACCAACGGAAGACATTTAGGGTCACTGCGGTGTGCCTGAAACCAAGATTCGCCAAACACGGATTATCGTGAAAAATGTGTTAAAGCTCGTTATTTGAGGCTGAAATCGAACAGGTTAATTCCTGAAATGAGCTCGGACGCGTGATTGGAAAACAGGGAGGAAAAAAACAGGGGCCGGTACGACCTTCTGAATGGCTGAAATTGAACTGTATATAACATGGTTTTACGGGATTAAGGGGGTCCCTTTTAACAAATTCTCCGGAAATCACATAGAAAGTTCCTCGGGTCAGATAAAGCGGCCCCGCAAAGTTTGAGCACCAACGGAAGACATTTGGGGGTGCCGGTGTGCTACAAACCAGCATTCGCCGAAACTCGGATTATCGTGAAAAATGTGTTAAAGCTCGTTATTTGAGGCTGAAATCGAACATGTTAATTCCTGAAATGAGCTCGGACGCGTGATTGAAAAACAGGAGAAAAAGAAACAGTGGTCCTGTTTACCTTCCGAACGGCTGAAATTGAAGTGTATAATACACGGTTTTTCGGGATTTCGGGGTCCCGGAACAAAATTCTTCGTAAATCACATAGAAAGTTCCTCGGGTCAGATAAAGGGGCCACGCAAAGTTTGAACACCAACGGAAGACATTTGGGGGTGCCGGTTTACCACAAACCAGCATTCGCCGAAACTCGGATTATCGTGAAAAATGTGTTAAAGCTCGTTATTTGAGACTGAAATCGAACAGGTTAATTCCTGAAATAAGCTCGGACGCGTGATTGAAAAATAGGGAGAAAAAGAAACAGGGTCCGGTACGACCTTGTGAACGGCTGAATTTGAAGTGTATAATACACGGTTTTACGGGATTCCAGGGTCCCAGAACAAAATTTTTCGGAAATCACATAGAAAATTTCTCGGGACAGATGAAGCGGCCACGCAAAGTTTGAGCACCAACGGAAGTCATTTGGGGTGCCGGTGTGCCTGAAACTAGCATTCGCCAAAACTCGGATTATCCCGAAAAATGTATTAAAGCTCGTTATTTGAGGTCAAATCGAACAGTTAATTCCTAAAATGAACTCGGACACGTGATTGAAAAACAGGAGAAAAAGAAACAGGGTCCTAGACGACCTTCCGAACTACTCAAATTGAAGTGTATAATACACGGTTTTTCGGGATTTCGGTCCCTAACAAATTTTTTCGAAATCACATAGAAAATTGCTCGGTCGATAAATCGGCCACGCAAAGTTTGAGCACCAACGGAAGACATTTGAGGGTGCCGGTGTGCCACAAACCAAGATTCGCCGAAACTCGGATTATCGTGAAAAATGTGTTAAAGCTCGTTATTTGAGGTGAAATCGAACAGGTTAATTCCTGAAATAAGCTCGGACGCGTGATTGAAAAACAGGAGAAAAAGAAACGGGGTCCTATGCGACATTCGAACTAGGTGAAATTGAAGTGTATAATACACGGTTTTACGGATTCGAGGGTCCCGAACAAAAATTTTCGAAATCACATAGAAAATTCCTCGGGACAGATGAAGCGGCCACGCAAAGTTTGAGCACCAACGGAAGACATTTGGGGGTGCTTGGTGTGCCTACAAACCGGCATTCGCCGAAACTCGGATTATCCTGAAAAATGTATTAAAGCTCGTTATTTGAGGCTGAAATCGAACAGGTTAATTCCTGAAATGAACTCGGACACGTGATTGAAAAACAGGGAGAAAAAGAAACAGGGTCCAGTACGACCTTCCGAACGGCTGAAATTCAGGTGTGTATAATACACAGTTTTTCGTGATTTCGGGGTTCCGGAACAAAATTCTCCGGAAATCAGATAGAAAGTTCCTCGGGTCAGATAAAGCGGCCACGCAAAGTTTGAGCACCAACGGAAGACATTTTGGGTGTCGGTGTGCCACAAACTAGCATTCGCCGAAACTCGGATTATCGTGAAAAATGTGTTAAAGCTCGTTATTTGAGGCTGAAATCGAACAGGTTAATTCTTGAAATGAGCTCGGACGCGTGATTGAAAAACAGGAGAAAAAAAGAAACAGTCCGTGCGACCTTCGAACGGCCGAAATTGAAGTGTATAATACACGGTTTTTTCAAGATTCCGGGTCCCGGAACAAAATTTTCCGAAATCATATAGAAAGTTCCCCGGTCGATAAATCGGCCACGCAAAGTTTGAGCACCAACGGAAGACATTTGGGGTGCCGGTGTGCCTGAAACCAAAGATTCGCCGAACTCGGATTATCGTGAAAAATGTGTTAAAGCTCGTTATTTGAGGTGAAATCGAACAGTTAATTCTGAAATAAGCTCGGACGCATGATTGAAAAACAGGAGAAAAACAAACAGGGTCCGGTACGACCTTCTGAACGGCTGAAATTGAAGTGTATAATACACGGTTTTACGGGATTCCAGGGTCCCAGAACAAAAATTTTCGGAAATCACATAAAAAATTCCTCGGGACAGATGAAGCGGCCACGCAAAGTTTGAGCACCAACGGAAGACATTTGGGGGTGCCGGTGTGCCACAAACTAGCATTCGCCGAAACTCGGATTATCCTGAAAAATGTATTAAAACTCGTTATTTGAGGCTGAAATCGAACAGGTTAATTCCTGAAATGAACTCGGACACGTGATTGAAAAACAGGGAGAAAAAGAAACAGGGTCCGGCACGACCTTCCGAACGGCTGAAATTGAAGTGTATAATACACGGTTTTTCAAGATTCCGGGGTCCCGGAACAAAATTTTTCGGAAATCACATAGAAAATTGCTCGGGTCAGATAAATCGGCCACGCAAAGTTTGAGCACCAACGGAAGACATTTGGGGGTGCCGGTGTGCCACAAACCAGCATTCGCCGAAACTCGGATTATCGTGAAAAATGTGTTAAAGCTCGTTATTTGAGGCTGAAATCGAACAGGTTAATTCCTGAAATGAGCTAGGACGCGTGATTGCAAAACAGGGAGAAAAAAAACAGGGTCCGGTACGATCATCCGAACGGCTGAAATTGAAGTGTATAATACACGGTTTTTCGGAAATCCGGGGTCCCGGAAATCACATAGAAAGTTCCTCGGGTCAGATAAAGCGGTCACGCAATGTTTGAGCACCAACGGAAGACATTTAGGGGTGCCGGTGTAACACAAACCAGCATTCGCCGAAACTCGGATTATCGTGAAAAATGTGTTAAAGCTCGTTATTTGAGGCTGAAATCGAACAGGTTAATTCCTGAAATGAGCTCGGACGCGTGATTGAAAAACAGGGACAAAAAGAAACAGGGTCCGGTACGACCTTCCGAACGTCTGAGATTGAAGTGTATAATACACGGTTTTTCGGGATTCTGGGGTCCCGGAACAAATTCTCCGGAAATCACATAGAAAGTTCCTCGGGTCAGATAAAGCGGCCCCGCAAAGTTTGAGCACCAACGGAAGACATTTGGGGGTGCCGGTGTGCTACAAACCAGCATTCGCCGAAACTCGGATTATCGTGAAAAATGTGTTAAAGCTCGTTATTTGAGGCTGAAATCGAACATGTTAATTCCTGAAATGAGCTCGGACGCGTGATTGAAAAACAAAGAGAAAAAGAAACAGGGTCCGGTACGAACTTCCGAACGGCTGAAATTGAAGTGTATAATACACGGTTTTTCGAGATTTCGGGGTCCCGGAACAAAATTCTTCGTAAATCACATAGAAAGTTCCTCGGGTCAGATAAAGCGGCCACGCAAAGTTTGAACACCAACGGAAGACATTTGGGGGTGCCGGTTTGCCACAAACCAGCATTCGCCGAAACTCGGATTATCTTGAAAAATGTGTTAAAGCTCGTTATTTGAGGCTGAAATCGAACAGGTTAATTCCTGAAATGAGCTCGGACGCGTGATTGAAAAACAAGGAGAAAAAGAAACAGGGTCCGGTACGACCTTTTGAACGGCTGAAATTGAAGTGTATATACACGGTTTTTCGGGATTTCGGGGTCCCGGAACAAAATTCTTCGTAAATCACATAGAAAGTTCCTCGGGTCAGATAAAGCGGCCACGCAAAGTTTGAACACCAACGAAAGACATTTGGGGGTGCCGGTGTGCCACAAACCAGCATTCGCCGAAACTCGGATTATCGTGAAAAATGTGTTAAAGCTCGTTATTTGACGCTGAAATCGAACAGGTTAATTCCTGAAATGAGCCCGGACGCATGATTGAAAAACAGGGAGAAAAAGAAACAGGGTCCGGTACGACCTTCCGAACGGCTGAAATTGAAGTGTATAATACACGGTTTTCAAAATTCCGGGGTCCCGGAACAAAATTTTTCGGAAATCACATAAAAAATTGCTCGGGTCAGATAAATTGGCCACGCAAAGTTTGAGCACCAACGGATGACATTTGGGGGTGCCGGTGTGCCACAAACTAGCATTCGCCGAAACTCGGATTATTCTGAAAAATGTATTAAAGCTCGTTATTTGAGGCTGAAATCGAACTGGTTAATTCCTGAAATGAGCTCGGACGCGTGATTGAAAAACAGGGAGAAAAAGAAACAGGGTCCGGTACGACCTTCCGAACGGCTGAAATTGAAGTGTATAATACACGGTTTTTCAAGATTCCGGGGTCCCGGAACAAAATTTTTCGGAAATCACATAGAAAAGTGCTCGAGTCAGATAAATCGGCCACGCAAAGTTTGAGCACCAACGGAAGACATTTGGGGGTGCCGGTGTGCCACAAACCAGTATTCGCCGAAACTCGGATTATCGTGAAAAATGTGTTAAAGCTCGTTATTTGAGGCTGAAATCGAACATTTTAATTCCTGAAATGAGCTCGGACGCGTGATGGGAAAACAGGGAGAAAAAGAAACGGGGTCCGGTACGACCTTCTGAACGGCTGAAATTGAAGTGTATAATACACGATTTTACGGGATTCCGGGTCCCTAAATCACATAGAAAGTTCCTCGGGTCAGATAAAGCGGTCACGCAATGTTTGAACACCAACGGAAGACATTTATGGGTGCTTGGTGTGCCCTGAACCAAAGATTCGCCGAAACTCGGATTATCGTGAAAAATGTGTTAAAGCTCGTTATTTGAGGCTGAAATCGACAGGTTAATTCCTGAAATGAGCTCGGACGCGTGATTGCAAAACAGGGAGAAAAAAAACAGGGTCCGGTACGATCATCCGAACGGCTGAAATTGAAGTGTATAATACACGGTTTTTCGGAAATCCGGGGTCCCGGAACAAAATTCTTCGTAAATCACATAGAAAGTTCCTCGGGTCAGATAAAGCGGCCACGCAAAGTTTGAGCACCAACGGAAGACATTTGGGGGTGCCGGTGTGCTACAAACCAGCATTCGCCGAAACTCGGATTATCGTGAAAAATGTGTTAAAGCTCGTTATTTAAGGCTGAAATCGAACATGTTAATTCCTGAAATGAGCTCGGACGCGTGATTGAAAAACAGGGAGAAAAAGAAACAGGGTCCGGTACGACCTTTCGAACGGCTGAAATTGAAGTGTATAATACACGGTTTTTCGGGATTTCGGGGTTCCGGAACAAAATTCTTCGTAAATCACATAGAAAGGTCCTCGGGTCAGATAAAGCAGCCACGCAAAGTTTGAACACTAACGGAAGACATTTGGGGGTGCCGGTGTGCCACAAACCAGCATTCGCCGAAACTCGGATTATCGTGAAAAATGTGTTAAAGCTCGTTATTTGAGGATGAAATCGAACAGGTTAATTCCTGAAATGAGCTCGGACGCGTGATTTAAAAACAGGGAGAAAAAGAAACAGGGTCCGGTACGACCATCCGAACGGCTGAAATTGAAATGTATAATACACGGTTTTTCGGGATTCCGGGGTCCTGGAACAAAATTCTCCGGAAATCACATAGAAAATTGTTCGGGTCAGATATATCGGCCACGCAAAGTTTGAGCACCAACGGAAGACATTTGGGGGTGCCGGTGTGCCACAAACCAGCATTCGCCGAAACTCGGATTATTCTGAAAAATGTATTAAAGCTCGTTATTTGAGGCTCAAATCGAATCGGTTAATTCTGAAATGAGATCGGACGCGTGATTGAAAAACAGGGAGAAAAAGAAACAGGGTCCGGTACGACCTTCCGAACGGCTGAAATTGAAGTGTATAATACACGGTTTTTCAAGATTCCGGGGTCCCGGAACAAAATTTTTCGGAAATCACATAGAAAAGTGCTCGAGTCAGATAAATCGGCCACGCAAAGTTTGAGCACCAACGGAAGACATTTGGGGGTGCCGGTGTGCCACAAACCAGCATTCGCCGAAACTCGGATTATCGTGAAAAATGTGTTAAAGCTCGTTATTTGAGGTGAAATCGAACAAAGTTAATTCTGAAATGAGCTCGGACGCGTGATTGGAAAACAGGAGAAAAAGAAACGGGTCCTAGACGACCTTCGAACGGCTGAAATTGAAGTGTATAATACACGATTTTACGGGATTCCGGTCCCTAAATCACATAGAAAGTTCCTCGGGTCAGATAAAGCGGTCACGCAATGTTTGAACACCAACGGAAGACATTTAGGGGTGCTTGGTGTGCCTGAACCAAAGATTCGCGAAACTCGTATTATCGTGAAAAATGTGTTAAAGCTCGTTATTTGAGGCTGAAATCGAACAGGTTAATTCCTGAAATGAGCTCGGACGCGTGATTGGAAAACAGAGAGAAAAAAAACGGGGTCCGGTACGACAATCCGAACGGCTGAAATTGAAATGTTTAATACACGGTTTTTCGGGATTCCGGGGTCCCGGAACAAAAATCTCCGGAAATCACATAGAAAATTGTTCGGGTCAGATAAATCGGCCACGCAAAGTTTGAGCACCAACGGAAGACATTTGGGGGTGCCGGTGTGCCACAAACCAGCATTCGCCGAAACTCGGATTATCCTTAAAAATGTATTAAAGCTCGTTATTTGAGGCTGAAATCGAACAGGTTAATTCCTGAAATGAGCTCGGACGCGTGATTGAAAAACAGGGAGAAAAAGAAACAGGGTCCGGTACGACCTTCCGAACGGCTGAAATTGAAGTGTATAATACACGGTTTTTTAAGATTCCGGGGTCCCGGAACAAAATTTTCCGGAAATCACATAGAAAGTTCCCTGGGTCAAATAAATCGGCCACGCAAAGTTTGAGCACCAACGGAAGACATTTGGGGGTGACGGTGTGCCACGAACCAGCATTCGCCGAAACTCAGATTATCGTGAAAAATGTGTTGCAGCTCGTTATTTGAGGCTGAAATCGAACAAGTTAATGCCTGAAATGAGCTCGGACGCGTGATTGAAAAACAGGGAGAAAAAGAAACTGGGTCCGGTTCGACCTTCCGAAGGTCTGAAATTGAAGTGTTTAATACACGGTTTTTCGGGATTCACATATAAAGTTCCTCGGGTCAGTTCTCCGGAACAAGTATTCGCCGAAACTCGGATTATCGTGAAAAATGTGTTAAAGCTAGTTATTTGAGGCTGAAATCGAACAAGTTAATTCCTGAAATGAGCTCGGACGCGTGATTGAAAAACAGGGAGAAAAAGAAACAGGGTCTGGTACGACCTTCCGAACGGCTGGAATTGAAGTGTATACACGGTTTTTCGGGATTCCGTGCTCCCGGAACAAAATTTTCCGGAAATCGCATAGAAAGTTCCTCGGGTCAGATAAAGCGGCCACGCAAAGTTTGAGCACCAACGGAAGACATTCGGAGGTGCCGGTGTGCCACAAACAAGTATTCGCCGAAACTCAGATTATCGTGAAAAATGTGTTAAAGCTAGTTATTTGAGGCTGAAATCGAACAGGTTAATTTCTGAAATGAGCTCAGACGCGTGATTGAAAAACAGCGAGTAAAACAAACAGGGTCCGGTACGACCTTCTAAATGGTTGAAATTGAAGTGTATAATACACGGTTTTTCGGGATTCCGGGGTCCCGGAACTAAATTCTCCGGAAATCACATAGAAAGTTCCTCGGGTAAGATAAAGCGGTCACGCAACGTTTGAGCACCAACGGAAGACATTTGGGGGTGCGGTGTGCCAAAACCAAAGATTCGCCGAAACTCGGATTATCGTGAAAAATGTGTTAAAGCTTGTTATTTGAGGCTGAAATCGAACAGGTTAATTCCTGAAATGAGCTCGGACGCGTGATTGAAAAACAGGGAGAAAAAGAAACTCGGTCCGGTACGACCTTCCGAACGGCTGAAATTGAAGTGTATAATACACGGTTTTTCGGGATTCCGGGCTCCTGGAACAAAATTCTCCGGAAATCGCATAGAAAGTTCCTCGGGTCAGATAAAGCGGCCACGCAAAAATTGAGCACCAACGGAAGACATTTGGAGGTGCCGGTGTGCCACAAACCAGTATTCGCCGAAACTCGGATTATCGTGAAAAATGTGTTAAAGCTAGTTATTTGAGGCTGAAATCGAACAGGTTAATTCCTGAAATGAGCTCGGACGCGTGATTGAAAAACTGGGAGAAAAAGAAACAGGGGCCTGTACGACCTTCTCAATGGCTGAAATTGAAGTGTATAATACACGGTTTTTCGGGATTCCGAGGTCCCGGAACAAAATTCTCCGGAAATCACATAGAAAGTTCCTCGGGTCAGATAAAGCGGCCACGCAAAGTTTGAACACCAACGGAAGACATTTGGGGGTGCCGGTGTTCCACAAACCAGCATTCGCCGAAACTCGGATTATCGTGAAAAATGTGTTAAAGCTCGTTATTTGAGGCTCAAATCGAACAGGTTAATTCCTGAAATGAGCTCGGACGCGTGATTGAAAAATATGGAGAAAAAGAAACAGGGCCTGTACGACCTTCTCAATGGCTGAAATTGAAGTGTATCATACACGATTTTTCGGGATTTCGTGGTCCCGGAACAAAATTCTTCGTAAATCACATAGAAAGTTCCTCGGGTCAGATAAAGCGGCCACGCAAAGTTTGAACACCAACGGAAGACATTTGGGGGTGCCGGTGTACCACAAACCAGCATTCGCCGAAACAAGGTTTATCGTGAAAAATGTGTTAAAGCTCGTTATTTGAGGCTGAAATCGAACATGTTAAATCCTGAAATGAGCTCGGACGCGTGATTGAAAAACAGGGAGAAAAAGAATCAGGGTCTGGTACAACCTACCGAACGGCAGATATTGAAGTGTATAATACACGGTTTTTCGGGATTCCGGGGTCCCGGAACAAAATTTTCCGGAAATCACATATAAAGTTCCTCGGGTAAGATAAAGCGGTCACGCAACGTTTGTGCACCAACAGAAGACATTTGGGGTGCTTGGTGTGCCTAAAACCAAAGATTCGCCAAACTCGGTTTATCGTGAAAAATGTGTTAAAGCTCGTTATTTGACGCTGAAATCGAACAGGTTAATTTCTGAAATGAGCCCGGACGCATGATTGAAAAACAGGGAGAAAAAGAAACAGGGTCCGGTACGACCTTCCGAACGGCTCAAATTGAAGTGTATAATACACGGTTTGTCGGGATTCCAGGGTCCCGGAACAAAATTCTCCGGAAATCACATAGAAAGTTCCTCTAGTCAGATAAAGCGGCCACGCAAAGTTTGATCACCAATGTAAATAGTTTTGGGGTGCTTGGTGTGCCACGAACCAAAGATTCGCCGAAACTCGGATTATCGTGAAAATGTGTTACGGCTCGTTATTTGAGGTCAAATCGAACAGGTTAATTCCTGAAATGAGCTCGGACGCGTGATTGAAAAACGGGGAGAAAAAGAAACAGGGTCCGGTACGACCTTCCGAACGGCTGAAATTGAAGTGTATAATACACGGTTTTTCGGGATTCTGGGGTTCCAGAACAAAATTTTCCGGAAATCACATAGAAAGTTCCCTGGGTCAGATAAATCGGCCACGCAAAGTTTGAGAACCAACGGAAGTCATTTGGGGGGTGCCGGTGTGCCACAAACCAGCATTCGCCGAAACTCGGATTTTCGTGAAAAATGTGTTGAAGCTCGTTATTTGAGGCTGAAATCGAACAGGTGAATTCCTGAAATAAGCTCGGACGCGTGATTGAAAAACAGGAGAAAAAGAAACAGGTCCGTCGACCCTTCGAACGGGTCAAATTGAAGTGTATAATACACGGTTATTCGGGATTCCGGGGTTCCGGAACAAAATTTTCCGGAAATCACATAGAAAATTGCTCGGGTCAGAAAAATCGGCCACACAAAGTTTGAGCACCAACGGAAGACATTTGGGGGTGCCGGTGTGCCACAAACCAGCATTCGCCGAAACTCGGTTTATCATGAAAAATGTGTTAAAGCTCGTTATTTGACGCTGAAATCGAACAGGTTAATTCCTGAGATGAGCCCGGACGCATGATTGAAAAACAGGGAGAAAAAGAAACAGGGTCCGGTACGACCTTCCGAACGGCTGAAATTGAAGTGTAAAATACACGGTTTTTCGGGATTCTGGGGTCCCGGAACAAAATTCTCCGGAAATCACATAGAAAGTTCTTTTAGTCAGATAAAGCGGCCACGCAAAGTTTGAGCACCAACGGAAGACATTTGGGGGTGCCGGTGTGCCACGAACCAGCATTCGCCGAAACTCGAATTATCGTGAAAAATGTGTTGCGGCTTGTTATTTGAGGCTGAAATCGAATAGGTTAATGCCTGAAATGAGCTCGGACGCGTGATTGAAAAACAGGGAGAAAAAGAAACTGGGTCCGGTACGACCTTCCGAACGTCTGAAATTGAAGTGTTTAATACATGATTTTTCGGGATTCTCCGGAAATCACATAGAAAGCTCCTTGGGTTAGATAAAGCGGCCACGCAAAGGTTGAGCACCAACAGAAGACATTTGGGGGTGCCGGTGTGGCACAAACCAGCATTCGCCGAAACTTGGATTATCGTGAAAAATGTGTTAAAGCTCATTATTTGAGGCTGAAATCGAACAGGTTAATTCCTGAAATGAGCTCGGACGCGTGATTGAAAAACAGGGAGAAAAAGAAACAGGGTCCGTTACGACCTTCCGAACGGCTGAAATTGAAGTGTATAATACACGGTTTTACGGGATACCGGGGTCCCGTAACAAAATTCTCCGGAAATCACATAGAAAGTTCCTCGGGTCAGATGAAGCGGCTACGCAAAGTTTGAGCACCAACGGAAGACATTTGGAGGTGCCGATGTGCCACAAACCAGCATTCGCCGAAACTCGGATTATCGTGAAAAATGTGTTAAAGCTTGTTATTTGAGACTGAAATCGAACAGGTTAATTCCTGAAATGAGCTCGGACGCATGATTGAAAAACGGGGAGAAAAAGAAACTCGGTCTGGTACGAGCTTCCGAACGGCTGAAATTGAAGTGTTTAATACACGGTTTTTCGGGATTCCGGGGTCCCGGAACAAAATTCTCCGGAAATCACAAAGAAAGTTCCTCGGGTCAGATAAAGCGGCCATGCAAAGTTTGAGCACCAACGGAAGACATTTGGGGGTCTTTGGTGTGCCTAAAACCAAAGATTCGCCAAACTCGGATTATCGTGAAAATTGTGTTAAAGCTCGTTATTTGAGGTCAAATCGAACAGTTTAATTCCTGAAATGAGCTCGGACGCGTGATTGAAAAACAGGGAGAAAAAGAAACAGGTCCTGCATTTGACCTTCGAACGGCTGGAATTGAAGTGTATAATACACGGTTTTTCGGGATTCCGGGATCCCGGAACAAAATTCTCCGGAAAACGCATAGAAAGTTCCTCGGGTTAGATAAAGCGGCCACGCAAAGTTTGAGCACCAACGGAAGACATTTGGGGGTGCCGGTGTGCCACAAACAAGTATTCGCCGAAACTCGGATTATCGTGAAAAATGTGTTAAAGCTATTTATTTGAGTCTGAAATCGAACAGCTTAATTCCTGAAATGAGCTCGGACGCGTGATTGAGAAACAGGGAGAAAAAGAAACAGGGTCCGGTACGACCTTCTAAATGGCTGAAATTGAAGTGTATAATACACGGTTTTTCGGGATTCCGGGGTCCCGGAACAAAATTCTCCGGAAATCACATAAAAAGTTCATCGGGTAAGATAAAGCGGTCACGCAACGTTTGTGCACCAACAGAAGACATTTGGGGGTGCCGGTGTGCCACAAACCAGCATTCGCCGAAACTCGGATTATCGTGAAAAATGTGTTAAAGCTTGTTATTTGAGGCTGAAATCGAACAGGTTAATTCCTGAAATGAGCTCGGACGTGTGATTGAAAAACAGGGAGAAAAAGAAACTCGGTCCGGTACGACCTTCCGAACAGCTGAAATTGAAATGTTTAATACACGGTTTTTCGGGATTCCGGGGTCCCGGAACAAAATTCTCCGAAAATCACATAGAATGTTCCTCGGGTCAGATAAAGCGGCCACGCAAAGTTTGAACACCAACGGGAGACATTTGGGGGTGCCGGTGTGCCACAAACCAGTATTCTCCGAAACTCGGATTATCGTGAAAAATGTGTCAAAGCTCGTTATTTGAGGCTGAAATCGAACAGGTTAATTCCTGAAATGAGCTCGGACGCGTGATTGAAAAACAGGGAGAAAAAGAAACAGGGTCCGGTACGACCTTCCGAACGGCTGAAATTGAAGTGTATAATACACGGTTTTTCGGGATTCCGGGCTCCCGGAACAAAATTCTCCGGAAATCGCATAGAAAGTTCCTCGGGTCAGATAAAGCGGCCACGCAAAATTTGAGCACCAACGGAAGACATTTGGAGGTGCCGGTGTGCCACAAACCAGTATTCGCCGAAACTCGGATTATTGTGAAAAATGTGTTAAAGCTTGTTATTTGAGGCTGAAATCAAACAGGTTAATTCCTGAAATGAGCTCGGACGCGTGATTGAAAAACAGGGAGAAAAACAAACTCGGTCCGGTACAACCTTCTGAACGGCTGAAATTGAAGTGTTTAATACACGGTTTTTCGGGATTCCAGGGTCCCGGAACAAAATTCTCCGGAAATCGCATAGAAAGTTCTTCGGGTCAGATAAAGCGGCCACGCAAAGTTTGAGAACCAACAGAAGACATTTGGGGGTGTCGGTGTGCCACAAACCAGCCTTCGCCGAAACTCGGATTATCGTGAAAAATGTGTTAAAGGTCGTTATTTGAGGCTGAAATCGAACAGGTTCATTCCTGAAATGAGCTCGGACGCGTGATTGAAAAACATGGAGAAAAAGAAACAGGGTCCGGTACGATCTTCTGAATGGCTGAAATTGAAGTGTATAATACACGGTTTTTCGGGATTGCGGGGTCCCGGAACAAAATTCTCCGGAAATCACATAGAAAGTTCTCGGGTCAGATAAAGCGGCCACGCAAAATTTGAGCACCAACGGAAGACATTTGGAGGTGTCGGTGTGTCACAAACCAGCATTCGCCGAAACTCGGATTATCATGAAAAATGTGTTAAAGGTCGTTATTTGAGGCTGAAATCGAACAGGTTCATTCCTGAAATGAGCTCGGACGCGTGATTGAAAAACAGGGAGAAAAAGAAACAGGGTCCGGTACGACCTTCCGAACGGCTGAAATTGAAGTGTATAATACACGGTTTTTCGGGATTCGGGGTCCCGGAACAAAATTCTCCGGAAATCACATAGAAAGTTCCTCGGGTCAGATAAAGCGGCCACGCAAAATTTGAGCACCAACGGAAGACATTTGGAGGTGCTTGGTGTGCCACAAACCAAAGATTCGCCGAAACTCGGATTATTGTGAAAAATGTGTTAAAGCTTGTTATTTGAGGCTGAAATCAAACAGGTTAATTCCTGAAATGAGCTCGGACGCGTGATTGAAAAACAGGGAGAAAAACAAACTCGGTCAGGTACAACCTTCTGAACGGCTGAAATTGAAGTGTTTAATACACGGTTTTTCGGGATTCAGGGGTCCCGAAACAAAATTCTCCGAAAATCACATAGAATGTTCCTCGGGTCAGATAAAGCGGCCACACAAAATTTGAACACCAACGGAAGACATATGGGGGTGCCGGTTGCCACAAACCAGCATTCGCCGAAACTCGGATTATCGTGAAAAATCTGTTAAAGCTAGTTATTTGAGGCTGAAATCGAACAGGTTAATTCCTGAAATGAGCTCGGACGCGTGATTGAAAAACAGGGAGAAAAAAAAACAGGGGCCGGTACGACCTTCTCAATGGCTGAAATTGAAGTGTATAATACACGGTTTTTCGGGATTCCGGGGTCCCGGAACAAAATTCTCCGGAAATCTCATAGAAAGTTCCTCGGGTCAGATAAAGCGGCCACGCAAAATTTGAGCACTAACGGAATACATTTGGGGGTGCCGGTGTGCCGCAAACCAGCATTCGCCGAAACTCGGATTATCGTGAAAAATATTTTAAAGCTCGTTATTTGAGGCTGAAATCGAACAGGTTAATTCCTGAAATGAGCTCGGATGCGTTATTGAAAAACAGGGAGAAAAAGAAACAGGTCCTGATCGACCATCCGAATAAATTTGAAATTGAAGTGTATAATACACGGTTTTTCGGGATTCTAGGGTCCCGGAACAAAATTCTCCGGAAATGACATAGAAATTTCTTCGGGTCAGATAAAGCGGCCACGCAAAGTTTGAGAACCAACAGAAGACATTTGGGGGTGTCGGTGTGCCACAAACCAGCCTTCGCCGAAACTCGGATTATCGTGAAAAATGTGTTAAAGGTCGTTATTTGAGGCTGAAATCGAACAGGTTCATTCCTGAAATGAGCTCGGACGCGTGATTGAAAAACAGGGAGAAAAAGAAACAGGGTCCGGTACGTTCTTCTGAATGGCTGAAATTGAAGTGTATAATACACGGTTTTTCGGGATTCCGGGGTCCCGGAACAAAATTCTCTGGAAATCACATAGAAAGTTCTCGGGTCAGATAAAGCGGCCACGCAAAATTTGTGCACCAACGGAAGACATTTGGGGGTGTCGGTGTGTCACAAACCAGCATTCGCCGAAACTCGGATTATCGTGAAAAATGTGTTAAAGGTCGTTATTTGAGGCTGAAATCGAACAGGTTCATTCCTGAAATGAGCTCGGACGCGTGATTGAAAAACAGGGAGAAAAAGAAACAGTGTAACACCCGCTTTTTCCTGCCATAATATTAGTTAATGGCGAGTTTTAACGTGGTGCCCTTAAAATAATAGTACCACTTATAAAGAAAAGTTGAGTGATTATTTTGAGGAATTTGGAATGATGATGATGGTGTATTTAATAGAGGAGAAGAATGCTGAGTGCTAGGCCAACGAAAAGGTAATAGACTAGGCCAATATATATAATTGTAGATAGCTAACATGGATGAGTGGGACGGCTTTAAATAAACAAAACAAAAGCTTATGAGTGGGCGGCAGAATAACTTATGTAGAAAGCAAAAGTAAGAACAACATAAATATATACTAATAGCCTAATAGGTTAGATAAAGATATAGTTTGTGGAAGGAATAGATAATCCATTAATCCATATTGGACTTAAATCTATAAGAGTAAGACTACAAACCGAAAGTTCTACTATATCTTATTCTATCTTTTTCAAAAAAACCAATTCCTTATTTCCGCAAACCAAGCAATCCTCTTTTACTTCTTCGTTATTCTAGCTTAGCGAACTCCCATTTTCGGTAGTTCAGTTCTCTCTCGTTTCTTAACGGTTTCCAGTAATTTTTGCGCCATTCTCTTCATCTCGCGGTAAGCTTTCCATTCGTACCATTTCCGTTTTACTTCGCCTCATATAATAGGTTGCCCAGTAGCTTTAAAACGTGTATGTTTAACGCCGTTTCCGTTCCGTTTTCAACGTAGGCTCAAACTCGGACGACCCGGACGCCGACTCTTACGTTGTTGACGATTCCATTGAAGATTAAGCGCTAAAAAGGTAACGTCGACGACTGTCCTCGGTATTACATTGCGGTTTGCGATCTCGTATGCTGGATTGGTTAATAATCGTTCAAAACGTTTTATAAGTTCTATTGTGAATTGTTGTATTTTATCTTTGTCGTACCGATTTCGTGTGGTCTGCGATCTAAGCTTTTAGTCGAGTAAAAGAGTTGTGGTTATTGTTTGTTTGCTTGACTCATTTTCTTATTCAAATGGTTACAATATAAATTTCTAGCATAGCGTTTCATTGATTGTTTCATGTCTTCTATAAGATTCTCCTTTTCCAAACTACTATAAAATATAAACTCCTTACTCTGGAGTACGTATAATTTAAGCAAAGGAAACATATATGTGGTTTGTAATAAATTATGGTTGTGTGGTTAAGTACTTGGGTTAGTTTAATAAGTTGAGTGTGTTCATCATGGCGTAAGTATGGGTACATGATTAATTAATGGTGATGAGAAACATGGTGTGCTTTATGCTCTGTGATTGGTCGAGATTATGTTTTGTGTCTTAATGGGTTCGGTCATGCTACAATATGTAGTATATAATATTAAAAGCATGTTTGTGGATGCTGTTGTCATTTTTCATTCAACTGACTGTCGTAAGTTTTATATTTGTTTGTCCATATTAATTAGTTAGCCAACGTAAGTATGAATCTGTCTTTTATTATCCGCTTCACTTGTATCCTAGTAGCTGTGTGTATGGGCAGTCTAGGCAGGTTGGAGTCGTCCTATTAGCCCGGTTGTTTATAGGCTAATATGGAGTCTATGGGGTCATCAGCCCGGATGTTTATAGGCTTGGTGATCGTCTAATCGGGGCGTTTGTCCCGAGAGTGTGGCCATACTTAGACTAGGACCGTATATTAATCGTAGTCCTACCGTAGGGATAAGGTAACAGTGATGGGTTGCCTTAACGTTTCGCCTTACTGAGTGGTAACTGATTTAATATGTTTGGTATAATAAGTTTACCTTTATTAAATGAATCATTTGATTTATTTAGTTTAAAGTATGATTAATTTATAATGAGTTTATAATTTTAATTGTATAATATGTTATTGGTGAGTCATTTGTTCATTATTGATCTATCTTAATTACTTGGTTGCTTTATCGTGATGTAATATGGCTGGGAGGACGTCCGAGTTACTCCCCACTGACTGTGGCTGTCATTCTTATGACCGAATGGGATGATGGTTGCTTATTTTGTCTGGGGTTGCATCGAGTGAGCTAGCGAGCGCCTTTGTTTAGCGCACTCTTTTAGTTTTATTTAACTTTGGTTAAAACTCTTATTTCCTTTTGGATATAGGGGTATTTATTCCCCGTAGACCTTGTATTTCCATTTGAGTACTTGGTTTTTATTCAGTAGCTACCGCGGTGTTGAGGTGTTTCCGCCACCTTGAACTTAGTTTACATTCTTGTTTTACCGTGGTTGTTACAGTTGGTATCAGAGCATGGTTGCTCCCGACGCTTACACTCGGTAAACCCAAATAAAATATTAAATTTTAAGCTTAACCTTAATGACTAAAGTGAGAGATGGGTAGACAGTTAAGGACCTAAGGTGGTAGGCTGCATGTGTTTGTTTGCTTGGGTGATTAGCACCATTGTTAGGGTCTAACCTCGGCTTATTTTGAGTAAAGATGACAGGCAGACCTGGTAACGTGAACAATGCGATTCTCGAAGCTCTTACTCATTTGCTCCAGAATCAGAATTGTAACAACAACAACAACCACAACAACAACAACAACAACAACCGAACCAAGATATACAAATATTGCAAGCCGGATTGCGAGGAGTAACGCCAAGATTTATGATGGAACCGTTGATCCTGTGTTGATGTCGAGTGGACCAGAGACATGGAGAAGCATTTCATTCTGTACCGTGTTGCAGAGGCCGATAAAGTTAACATTGCTGCACATTTTCTCGAGAAGGAAGCTGATCATTGGTGGGCTATGACTGGTCCCACTTCTACTTTGGAACCAGGTTTTGGCTGGGAGAGATTCAAGACTCTTTTGGAAGCAAGATTCTATCCTGCTCAATTGAAACACCAGAAGATGGCAGAGTTCCTGAATTTCAAGCAAGGGGATTCATCCGTACAAGAATATACTGACCAGTTTAATGCTCTAGCCCATTTTGCTGAACCTATGATTCCTAATGAAGCACAGAAGACATTCTTTTTCAGGCAGGGGTTAAAGGCTAAGATCCAGGGTATGGTGAGAAGGGATACTGATACATTCGCGCGTGTTTACGATGAAGCTCTTTGGGCTGAGGGTGCTATTGAAGCTGTCAGACTTGAAGCGGTAGCTGAGACTGCTAAATCTTCCAAGAGGCCATTTACTCCTTCTACTTCGCAGTCCTACGATTTCAAGAAGGGCAAGCATGAGAACCGAAAGGATTTCAGAAGAATGTTCCGAGCAAGGACAAAGTATGCTACAGTTGCCAGAAGACCTACCATCCTGGGAGGGACTGTAAGGGTAATCCTTTGGGATGTTATAATTGCAAAGAACAAGGTCACAAAGCTGCTGATTGTCCCAAGAAAAATACTACTCCTCCTGCAGCGAATGTTCCTAAGCCGAAGGGACGTATCTTCGTGATGAGCCGTGCTGAGGCTGAGGCACACCCAGATGTGATTGCTGGTATGTTTACAGTTTCAGATATTCCTGCTTATATTTTATTCGATACTGGCGCATCTCTATCTTTTATATCCGTATCCTTTGCCAAGAAAGCTGCTCTTGTTTCCCATTCTGCTGAGACCACTCCTATATCTTTACCGTCCGGCGAAGTTGTTTCATGTTCCACGGTATTCAAGGATGTTCCTATCTCTATTGTGGGATCTATCCTTCCAGCTACTCTTATTAGTTTCTCTTTAGCCGAGTTTGACATCATTCTAGGCATGGATTGGTTATCCTGTTACGATGCTAGATTTCAATGCCGAGACCAGAAGATTTTTCTTAAGAGTCTGTGTGGTACGAAGTTGACTTATAAGGGAATGAGAATGCAACCAGGTATCAAGTTAATTTCAGCAATGAAGCTTATTGGCATGCAGAGGAAAGGACATGAAGTGTATTTATGTGTGGTGACGAGTGCTCCATTGTTACCGAAACTTGAAGAGGTTCCTAGTCGATGAGTATGCGAGATGTTTTTCCGGATGAGCTACTGGTATACCTCCGGAGAGGGATGTTGAGTTTGCTATCGATCTTGTACCGAGGACCGGACCTATTGCGAAGGCTCCATATCGTATGGCTCCTATCGAATTGCAAGAATTGAAGAAGCGATTAGATGAGATGATCGAGAAGGGTTTTATCCGCCCGAGTGCTTCTCCTTGGGGTGCTCCTGTTTTGTTCGTCAAGAAGAAGGATGGTAGTATGAGATTGTGTATAGACTACCGTGAGCTGAACCGCGTGACCATCAAGAATAAGTACCCGTTGCCCAGGATTAATGATTTGTTCGATCAGTTGAGGGGTGCAGGTGTGTTCTCCAAGATTGATTTGAGATCGGGGTATCATCAGATTCCAGTTAAAGAGACTGACATCCCGAAGACAGCTTTTAGTACAAGATATGGTCATTATGAGTTTAAGGTGATGCCTTTTGGTTTGACGAATGCTCCTGCAGTTTTCATGGACCAGATGAATAGGACTTTCAGGGAGTTTTTGGATAAGTGTGTGGTGGTTTTCATTGATGACATCTTGATCTATTCCAAGGATGAGAACGAGCATAAACGGCATCTTCGCGCAATACTCGATATTCTTCGTAAACAAAAATGGTATGCAAAGTTCTCTAAGTGTGAATTCTGGTTAAAGGAGGTGTCGTTTTTGGGGCATATCATCTCAAAGGAAGGTGTAATGGTGGATCCATCTAAGGTGGAGGCTGTTTTGGAATGGAAGAGTCCAACTAATGTCAATGAGATTCGAAGCTTCTTGGGTTTGGCTGGTTATTACCGCAGATTTGTCAAGGATTTTTCTAAACTGGCGAGACCGATGACTCAGTTGCTGAAGAAGGAATCAAAGTTTATTTGGTCTGAGGCATGTGAGAAAGCTTTTCAAGAGTTGAAAGCAAGACTGACTACTGCTCATGTTTGACCTTACCCGAAGATGGTGTTGAGTTTGACATCTTTTGCGATGCTTCTAAGAATGGGTTGGGGTGTGTCCTAATGCAAAATAGAAAGGTGATTGCATATGCTTCAAGGCAGTTGAAAGTTCATGAGGTGAATTATCCGACGCACGATATAGAGTTAGCAGCTGTGGTACATGCTCTTAAGATATGGCGACACTACTTGATTGGAGTTCAATGCCGCATCTACACCGACCACAAGAGTCTCAAGTACATTTTCACTCAGAAGGACTTAAACGCGAGACAAAGACGCTGGTTAGAGTTGGTTAATGATTATGATGTGGAGTTGCTTTATCATGAAGGGAAGGCCAATGTTGTAGCTGATGCTCTCAGTAGGAAGACCGTTCATTCTGTTAACTCTATCGAGAATTTTGCCGGATGATTTGTGTGCGAGTTCCTAAGCTTAATTTGGAATTTGTGGAACCTAGTAGTGCATATCTGAATGCCATGGTGGCTGAACCGGAGTTGTTCCGGGAGATCCGAGAGAGGCAGGTAGCTGATTCTAAATTGGCTGAGATCCGTTCTAAGTTGGATAGTGGTAAAGCTGTTGGTTTTGAAGTCAATCCAGATGGGGTTCTCAAGTTTCGAGGTAGATGGTGTATCCCTGACGATGTCGAGTTGAAAGTAAAGATTTTGAGTGAGGCGCATAACACACCGTATTCAGTGCATCCAGGTGGTGATAAGATGTATCAAGATTTGAAGCTCCAGTTTTGGTGGCCCCGCATGAGGAATGACATTGCTGAGTATGTGAGTAAGTGTCTTACTTGTCAGTAGGTTAAAATTGATCATAAGAGACCAGGTGGTTTGTTGCAACCGTTGGCGATTCCTACTTGGAAGTGGGAGTCTATCTCTATGGACTTTGTGATGGCATTGCCAAGAACTGTTGGTGGTAAAGATGCCGTTTGGGTGATCGTGGATCGTCTGACGAAGTGTGCTCGTTTCGTGCCAATCAAGGAGACTTGGAGTTTAGATCGTTTGGCAAGTGCTTATGTGAATGAGATAGTAAGATATCACGGTGTTCCTTTGGAGATTGTGTCCGATCGAGATCCAAGATTTTGTTCCCGTTTTTGGCAAGCGTTGCAGAAGGCTATGGGTAGCAAGTTAATGATGAGTACAGCTTTTCATGCCGCTACAGATGGACAGACGGAGAGAACTATTCAAACCCTTGAAGACATGCTCCGTGCTTGTGCCTTGGATTTTCAAGCGAGTTGGGAGAAGAATTTACCTTTGGTCGAGTTTTCCTACAATAACAGTTATCATGCAAGCATCAAGATGGCTCCTTATGAGGCTTTGTACGGGAGGAAATGCCGCAGTCCATTATGTTGGGATCAAGCTGGTGAAGTCCGTGAATTGGGTCCTGAGAAGCTACAAGAGACCATTGACGGCGTCAAACTGATTCAAGAAAGGATGAAGGCAGCTCAAGATAGACAGAAATCTTATGCAGATATAAGACGACGACCTTTAGAGTTCGAGGTGGGTGACAAGGTGTTTCTCAAAGTTTCTCCGATGAAGGGTGTTAAAAGGTTTGGGATCAAAGGGAAGCTGAGTCCTAAGTATGTGGGTCCTTATGAGGTGATCAAGAGATTTGGTCCAGTGGCGTATAGGTTGGAGTTGCCAGCTAGTCTTGGAAAGGTTCATGACGTGTTCCATGTTTCTCAGCTGAGGAAGTACATTAGCGATCCCAGTCACGTCCTGCAGACTGAAGTCTTGGAAATTGAGCCTAACCTAACCTACGAGGAACGACCGATTCGCATCTTGGATAAGAAGGAAAAACGCCTTAGAAATAAGGTTGTACCTTTAGTTAAAGTCCTTTGGAGGTGCGACAAGTTCGAGGAAGAGACATGGGAAACTGAAGACTCTATGCGAGTAAAGCACCCACATCTTTTTGAGAGAGGTGATTAATTATTATTGTCCTATTTAATTCGATCCTTTCTTTCACATTTTTTTAACTTCGTTTTCTCGTGTTAAGTTTCGAGGGCGAAACTTTTTAAAAGTAGGGGAGACTGTAACACCCGCTTTTTCCTGCCATAATATTAGTTAATGGCGAGTTTTAACGTGGTGCCCTTAAAATAATAGTACCACTTATAAAGAAAAGTTGAGTGATTATTTTGAGGAATTTGGAATGATGATGATGGTGTATTTAATAGAGGAGAAGAATGCTGAGTGCTAGGCCAACGAAAAGGTAACAGACTAGGCCAATATATATAATTGTAGATAGCTAACATGGATGAGTGGGACGGCTTTAAATAAACAAAACAAAAGCTTATGAGTGGGCGGCAGAATAACTTATGTAGAAAGCAAAAGTAAGAACAACATAAATATATACTAATAGCCTAATAGGTTAGATAAAGATATAGTTTGTGGAAGGAATAGATAATCCATTAATCCATATTGGACTTAAATCTATAAGAGTAAGACGGCCAAACTGAAAGTTCTACTATATCTTATTCTATCTTTTTCAAAAAAACCAATTCCTTATTTCCGCAAACCAAGCAATCCTCTTTTACTTCTTCGTTATTCTAGCTTAGCGAACTCCCATTTTCGGTAGTTCAGTTCTCTCTCGTTTCTTAACGGTTTCCAGTAATTTTTGCGCCATTCTCTTCATCTCGCGGTAAGCTTTCCATTCGTACCATTTCCGTTTTACTTCGCCTCATATAATAGGTTGCCCAGTAGCTTTAAAACGTGTATGTTTAACGCCGTTTCCGTTCCGTTTTCAACGTAGGCTCAAACTCGGACGACCCGGACGCCGACTCTTACGTTGTTGACGATTCCATTGAAGATTAAGCGCTAAAAAGGTAACGTCGACGACTGTCCTCGGTATTACATTGCGGTTTGCGATCTCGTATGCTGGATTGGTTAATAATCGTTCAAAACGTTTTATAAGTTCTATTGTGAATTGTTGTATTTTATGCTGTCGTACCAGTTTCGTGTGGCTGCGATCTAAGCTTTTAGTCGAGTAAAAGAGTTGTGGTTATTGTTTGCTGCTTGACTCATTTTCTTATTCAAATGGTTACAATATAAATTTCTAGCATAGCGTTTCATTGATTGTTTCATGTCTTCTATAAGATTCTCCTTTTCCAAACTACTATAAAATATAAACTCCTTACTCTGGAGTACGTATAATTTAAGCAAAGGAAACATATATGTGGTTTGTAATAAATTATGGTTGTGTGGTTAAGTACTTGGGTTAGTTTAATAAGTTGAGTGTGTTCATCATGGCGTAAGTATGGGTACATGATTAATTAATGGTGATGAGAAACATGGTGTGCTTTATGCTCTGTGATTGGTCGAGATTATGTTTTGTGTCTTAATGGGTTCGGTCATGCTACAATATGTAGTATATAATATTAAAAGCATGTTTGTGGATGCTGTTGTCATTTTTCATTCAACTGACTGTCGTAAGTTTTATATTTGTTTGTCCATATTAATTAGTTAGCCAACGTAAGTATGAATCTGTCTTTTATTATCCGCTTCACTTGTATCCTAGTAGCTGTGTGTATGGGCAGTCTAGGTAGGTTGGAGTCGTCCTATTAGCCCGGTTGTTTATAGGCTAATATGGAGTCTATGGGGTCATCAGCCCGGATGTTTATAGGCTTGGTGATCGTCTAATCGGGGCGTTTGTCCCGAGAGTGTGGCCATATTTAGACTAGGACCGTATATTAATCGTAGTCCTACCGTAGGGATAAGGTAACAGTGATGGGTTGCCTTAACGTTTCGCCTTACTGAGTGGTAACTGATTTAATATGTTTGGTATAATAAGTTTACCTTTATTAAATGAATCATTTGATTTATTTAGTTTAAAGTATGATTAATTTATAATGAGTTTATAATTTTAATTGTATAATATGTTATTGGTGAGTCATTTGTTCATTATTGATCTATCTTAATTACTTGGTTGCTTTATCGTGATGTAATATGGCTGGGAGGACGTCCGAGTTACTCCCCATCGATCGTGGGTGTCATTCTTATGACCGATGTGGATGATGGTTGCTTATTTTGTCTGGGGTTGCATCGAGTGAGCTAGCGAGCGCCTTTGTTTAGCGCACTCTTTTAGTTTTATTTAACTTTGGTTAAAACTCTTATTTCCTTTTGGATATAGGGGTATTTATTCCCCGTAGACCTTGTATTTCCATTTGAGTACTTGGTTTTTATTCAGTAGCTACCGCGGTGTTGAGGTGTTTCCGCCACCTTGAACTTAGTTTACATTCTTGTTTTACCGTGGTTGTTACAAACAGGGTCCGGTACGACCTTCCGAACGGCTGAAATTGAAGTGTATAATACACGGTTTTTGGGGATTCCGGGGTCCCGGAACAAAATTCTCCGGAAATCACGTAGAAAGTTCCTCAGGTAAGATAAAGCGGTCACGCAACGTTTGAGCACCAAAGGAAGACATTTAGAGGTGCCGGTGTGCCACAAACCAGCATTCGCCGAAACTCGGATTATCGTGAAAAATGTGTTAAAGCTCGTTATTTGAGGCTGAAATCGAACAGGTTAATTCCTGAAATGAGCTCGGACGCGTGATTGAAAAACAGGAGAAAAAGAAACAGGTCCTGTTTACCTTCCGAACTACAAATTGAAGTGTATAATACACGGTTTTTCGGGATTCCGGGGTCCCGGAACAAAATTCTCCGGAAATCACATTGAAAGTTCCTCGGGTCAGATAAAGTGGCCACGCAAAATTTGAACACCAACGGAAGACATATGGGGGTGCCGGTTGCCACAAACCAGCATTCGCCGAAACTCGGATTATCGTGAAAAATGTGTTAAAGCCAGTTATTTTAGGCTGAAATCGAACAGGTTAATTCCTGAAATGAGCTCGGACGCGTGATTGAAAAACAGGGAGAAAAAGAAACAGGGGCCGGTACGACCTTCCGAACGGCTGAAATTGAAGTGTATAATACACGGTTTTTCGTGATTCAGGGGTCCCGAAACAAAATTCTCCGGAAATCACATAGAAAGTTCCTCGGGTCAGATAAAGCGGCCACGCAAAATTTGAGCACCAACGGAAGACATTTGGGGGTGCCGGTGTGCCACAAACCAGCATTCGCCGAAACTCGGATTATCGTGAAAAATGTGTTAAAGGTCGTTATTTGAGGCTGAAATCGAACAGGTTCATTCCTGAAATGAGCTCGGACGCGTGATTGAAAAACAGGGAGAAAAAGAAATAGGATCCCATTTACCTTCCGAACGGCTGAAATTGAAGTGTATAATACACGGTTTTTCGGGATTCCGGGGTCCCGGAACAAAATTCTCCGGAAATCACATATAAAGTTCCTCGGGTAAGATAAAGCGGTCACGCAACGTTTGAGCACCAACGGAAGACATTTGGAGGTGCCGGTGTGCCACAAACCAGCATTCGCCGAAACTCGGATTATCGTGAAAAAGGTGTTAAAGGTCGTTATTTGAGGCTGAAATCGAACAGGTTCATTTCTGAAATGAGCTCGGACGCGTGATTGAAAAACAGGGAGAAAAAGAAACAGGTCCGAGACGATCTTCGAATGGTCAAATTGAAGTGTATAATACACGGTTTTTCGGGATTCCGGGGTCCCGGAACAAAATTCTCCGGAAATCACATAGAAAGTTCCTCGGGTCAGATAAAGCGGCCACGCAAAATTTGAGAGCCAACGGAAGACATTTGGGGGTGCCGGTGTGCCACAAACCAGCATTCGCCGAAACTCGGATTATCGTGAAAAATGTGTTAAAGCTCGTTATTTGAGGCTGAAATCGAACAGGTTAATTCCTGAAATGAGCTCGGACGCGTGATTGAAAAACACGGAGAAAAAGAAACTCGGTCCCAGTTTACCTTCCGAACTACCGAAATTGAAGTGTATAATACAAGGTTTTTCGTGATTCGGGGTCCCGAAACAAAATTCTCCGAAAATCACATAGAAAGTTCCTCGGGTCGATAAAGCGGCCACGCAAAATTTGAGCACCAACGGAAGACATTTGGGGGTGCTTGGTGTGTGCCACAAACCAAAATTCGCCGAAACTCGGATTATCGTGAAAAATGTGTTAAAGGTCGTTATTTGAGGTCGAAATCGAACAGTTCATTTCGAAATGAGCTCGGACGCGTGATTGAAAAACAGGAGAAAAAGAAACAGGGTCCGTACGATCTTTCCGAATGGTCAAATTGAAGTGTATAATACACGGTTTTTCGGGATTCCCGAACAAAATTCTCCGAAAATCACATAGAAAGTTCCTCGGGTCGATAAAGCGGCCACGCAAAATTTGAGAACCAACGGAAGACATTTGGGGGTGCCGGTGTGCCACAAACCAGCATTCGCCGAAACTCGGATTATCGTGAAAAATGTGTTAAAGGTCGTTATTTGAGGCTGAAATCGAACAGGTTAATTCCTGAAATGAGCTCGGACGCGTGATTGAAAAACACGGAGAAAAAGAAACTCGGTCCGGTACGACCTTCCGAACGGCTGAAATTGAAGTGTATAATACAAGGTTTTTCGTGATTCAGGGGTCCCGAAACAAAATTCTCCGGAAATCACATAGAAAGTTCCTCGGGTCAGATAAAGCGGCCACGCAAAATTTGAGCACCAACGGAAGACATTTGGGGTGCTGCCGGTGTGCCACAAACCAAAGATTCGCCGAAACTCTGATTTTCGTGAAAAATGTGTTAAAGCTCGTTATTTGAGGTTGAAATCGAACATGTTAATTCCTGAAATGAGCTCGGACGCGTGATTGAAAAACAGGAGAAAAAAGAAACAGGTCCTCGACCTTCCGAACGGCAGAAATTGAAGTGTATAATACACGGTTTTTCGGGATTCCGGGGTCCCGGAACAAAATTCTCCGGAAATCACATTGAAAGTTCCTCGAGTCAGATAAAGCGGCCACGCAAAATTTGAGCACCAACGGAAGACATTTGGGGGTGCCGGTGTGCCACAAACCAACATTCGCCGAAACTCGGATTATCGTGAAAAATGTGTTAAAGGTCGTTATTTGAGGCTGAAATCGAACAGGTTAATTCCTCAAATGAGCTCGGACGCGTGATTGAAAAACAGGGAGAAAAAGAAACTCGGTCCGGTACGACCTTCTGAACGGCTGAAATTGAAGTGAAAATACACGGTTTTTCGGGATTCAGGGGTCCCGAAACAAAATGCTCCGGAAATCACATTGAATGTTCCTCGGGTCGGATAAAGCGGCCACGCAAAGTTTGAGCTCCAACGGAAAACATTTGGGGGTGCCGGTGTGCCATAAACCAGCATTTGCCGAAACTCGGATTATCGTGAAAAATGTGTTAAAGCTCGTTATTTGAGGCTGAAATCGAACAGGTTAATTACTGAAATGAGCTCGGACGCGTGATTGAAAAACACGGAGAAAAAGAAACTCGGTCCGGTACGACCTTCCGAACGGCTGAAATTGATGTGTTTAATACACGGTTTTTCGGGATTCAGGGGTCCCGAAACAAAATTCTCCGGAAATCACATAGAAAGTTCCTCGGGTCAGATAAAGTGGCCACGCAAAATTTGAGCACCAACGGAATACATTTGGGGGTGCCGGTGTGCCACAAACCAACATTCGCCGAAACTCGGATTATCGTGAAAAATGTGTTCAAGGTCGTTATTTGAGGCTGAAATCGAACAGGTTAATTCCTCAAATGAGCTCGGACGCGTGATTGAAAAACAGGGAGAAAAAGAAACTCGGTCCGGTACGACCTTCTGAACGGCTGAAATTGAAGTGTTTAATACACGGTTTTTCGGGATTCAGGGGTCCCGAAACAAAATGCTCCGGAAATCACATTGAATGTTCCTCGGGTCGGATAAAGCGGCCACGCAAAGTTTGAGCTCCAACGGAAAACATTTGGGGGTGCCGGTGTGCCATAAACCAGCATTTGCCGAAACTCGGATTATCGTGAAAAATGTGTTAAAGCTCGTTATTTGAGGCTGAAATCGAACAGGTTAATTACTGAAATGAGCTCGGACGCGTGATTGAAAAACACGGAGAAAAAGAAACTCGGTCCGGTACGACCTTCCGAACGGCTGAAATTGATGTGTTTAATACACGGTTTTTCGGGATTCAGGGGTCCCGAAACAAAATTCTCCGGAAATCACATAGAAAGTTCCTCGGGTCAGATAAAGTGGCCACGCAAAATTTGAGCACCAACGGAATACATTTGGGGGTGCCGGTGTGCCACAAACCAGTATTCGCCGAAACTCGGATTATTGTGAAAAATGTGTTAAAGCTTGTTATTTGAGGCTGAAATCGAACAGGTTAATTCCTGAAATGAGCTCGGACGCGTGATTCAAAAACAGGGAGAAAAAGAAACTCGGTCCGGTACAACCTTCTGAACGGCTGAAATTGAAGTGTTTAATACACAGTTTTTCGGGATTCAGGGGTCCCGAAACAAAATTCTCCGAAAATCACATAGAAAGTTCCTCGGGTCAGATAAAGCGGCCACGCAAAAGTTGAACACCAACGGAAGACATATGGGGGTGCCGGTTGCCACAAACCAGTATTCGCCGAAACTCGGATTATCGTGAAAAATGTGTTAAAGCCAGTTATTTTAGGCTGAAATCGAACAGGTTAATTCCTGAAATGAGCTCGGACGCGTGATTGAAAAACAGGGAGAAAAAGAAATAGGGGCCGGTACGACCTTCTCAATGGCTGAAATTGAAGTGTATAATACACGGTTTTTCGGGATTCAGGGGTCCCGAAACAAAATTCTCCGGAAATCACATAGAAAGTTCCTCGGGTCAGATAAAGCGGCCACGCAAAATTTGAGCACCAACGGAAGACATTTGGGGTGCCGGTGTGCAAAACCAAAGATTCGCCGAAACTCGGATTATCGTGAAAAATGTGTTAAAGGTCGTTATTTGAGGCTGAAATCGAACAGGTTCATTCCTGAAATGAGCTCGGACGCGTGATTGAAAAACAGGGAGAAAAAGAAATAGGATCCGGTACGACCTTCCGAACGGCTGAAATTGAAGTGTTTAATACACGGTTTTTCGGGATTCCGGGGTCCCGAAACAAAATTCTCCGGAAATCACATAGAAAGTTCCTCGGGTAAGATAAAGCGGTCACGCAACGTTTGAGCACCAACGGAAGAAATTTGGAGGTGCCGGTGTGCCACAAACCAGCATTCGCCGAAACTCGGATTATCGTGAAAAATGTGTTAAAGCTCGTTATTTGAGGTTGAAATCGAACAGGTTAATTCCTGAAATGAGCTCGGACGCGTGATTGAAAAACAGGGAGAAAAAAGAAACAGGGTCCGGTACGACCTTCCGAACGGCAGAAATTGAAGTGTATAATACACGGTTTTTCGGGATTCCGGGGTCCCGGAACAAAATTCTCCGGAAATCACATTGAAAGTTCCTCGAGTCAGATAAAGCGGCCACGCAAAATTTGAGCACCAACGGAAGACATTTGGGGGTGCCGGTGTGCCACAAACCAACATTCGCCGAAACTCGGATTATCGTGAAAAATGTGTTAAAGGTCGTTATTTGAGGCTGAAATCGAACAGGTTAATTCCTCAAATGAGCTCGGACGCGTGATTGAAAAACAGGGAGAAAAAAGAAACAGGTCCGGTACGACCATCCGAACAGCTTTGAAATTGAAGTGTATAATACACGGTTTTTCGGGATTCTAGGGTCCCGGAACAAAATTCTCCGGAAATCACATAGAATGTTCCTCGGGTCAGATAAAGCGGCCACGCAAAGTTTGAGCACCAACAGAAGACATTTGGGGGTGTCGGTGTGCCACAATTCAGCCTTCGCCGAAACTCGGATTATCGTGAAAAATGTGTTAAAGGTCGTTATTTGAGGCTGAAATCGAAGAGGTTCATTCCTGAAATGAGCTCGGACGCGTGATTGAAAAACAGGGAGAAAAAGAAACAGGGTCCGGTACGACCTTCTGAATGGCTCAAATTGATGTGTATAATACACGGTTTTTCGGGATTCCGGGGTCCCGGAACAAAATTCTCCGGAAATCACATAGAAAGTTCCTCGGGTTTGATAAAGCGGCCACGCAAAATTTGAGCACCAACAGAAGACATTTGGAGGTGCCGGTGTGCCACAAACCAGCATTCGCCGAAACTCGGATTATCGTGAAAAATGTGTTAAAGGTCGTTATTTGAGGCTGAAATCGAACAGGTTCATTCCTGAAATGAGCTCGGACGCGTGATTGAAAAACAGGGAGAAAAAGAAATAGGGTCCGGTACGACCTTCCGAACGGCTGAAATTGAAGTGTATAATACACGGTTTTTCAAGATTCCGGGGTCCCGGAACAAAATTTTTCGGAAATCACATAGAAAATTGCTCGGGTCAGATAAAGCGGCCACGCAACGTTTGAGCACCAACGGAAGACATTTGGGGTGCCGGTGTTCCACAAACCAGCATTCGCCGAAACTCGGATTATCGTGAAAAATGTGTTAAAGCTCGTTATTTGAGGCTGAAATCGAACAGGTTAATTCCTGAAATGAGCTCGGACGCGTGATTGAAAAACAGGGTGAAAAAGAAAACGGGTCTGGTACGACCTTCCGAACGACTGAAATTGAAGTGTATATAATACACGGTTTTTCGGGATTCCGGGGTCCCGGAACAAATTTTTCCGGAAATCACATAGAAAGTTCCCTGGGTCAGATAAATCGGCCACGCAAAGTTTGAGCACCAACGGAAGACATTTGGGCAGGTGTCGGTGTGCCATAAACCAGCATTCGCCGAAATTCGGATTATCGTGAAAAATTTGTTGAAACTCGTTATTTGAGGCTGAAATCGAACAAGTTAATACCTGAAATGAGCTCGGACGCGTGATTGAAAAACAGGGAGAAAAAGAAACTCGGTTTGGTACGACCTTCCGAACGACTGAAATTGAAGTGTTTAATACACGGTTTTTCGGGATTCCGGGGTCCCGGAAATAAATTCTCCGGAAATCACATAGAAAGTTCATCGGGTCAGATAAAGCGGCCACGCATAGTTTGAGCACCAACGGAAGACATTTGGGGGTGCTGGTGTGCCACAAACCAGCATTCGCCGAAACTCGGATTATCGTGAAAAATGTGTTAAAGCTTGTTATTTGAGGTCAAATCGAACAAAGTTAATTCTGAAATGAGATCGGACGCGTGATTGAAAAACAGTGAAAAAAGAAACAGGGTCCGTGCGACCTTCCTAATGGTCAAATTGAAGAGTATAATACACGGTTTTTCGGGATTCGGGGTCCCTAAACAAAATTCTCCTGGAAATCACATAGAAAGTTCCTCGGGTCGATATAAAGCGGCCACGCAAAGTTTGAGCACCAACGGAAGACATTTGGGGGTGCCGGTGTTCCACAAACCAGCATTCGCCGAAACTCGGATTATCGTGAAAAATGTGTTAAAGCTCGTTATTTGAGGTTATGAAATCGAACAGGTTAATTCTGAAATGAGCTCGGACGCGTTATTGAAAAACAGGAGAAAAAGAAACAGGTCCCGTACGACCTTCTAAATGGTCAAATTGAAGTGTATAATACACGGTTTTGGGATTTCGGGGTCCCTTAACAAAATTCTCGAAATCACATAGAAAGTTTCTCGGGTCAGATAAAGCGGCCACGCAAAGTTTGAGCACCAACGGAAGACATTTGGGGTGCGGTGTGCCAAACCAAAGATTCATTCGAACTCGGATTATCGTGAAAAATGTGTTAAAGCTCGTTATTTGAGGCTGAAATCGAACAAGTTAATTCCTGAAATGAGCTCGGACGCGTGATTGAAAAACAGGAGAAAAAGAAACAGGTCCGTTACGACCTTCCGAATGGCCGAAATTGAAGTGTATAATATACGGTTTTGGGATTCCTGGGCTCCCGAACAAAATTCTCCGGAAATCGCATAGAAAGTTCCTCGGGTCGAGATAAAGCGGCCACGCAAAGTTTGAGCACCAACGGAAGACATTTGGGGTGCTGTGCCTGACAAACCGATTTCGCCGAAACTCGGATTATCGTGAAAAATGTGTTAAAGCTAGTTATTTAAGGCTGAAATCGAACAAGTTAATTCCTGAAATGAGCTCGGACGCGTGATTGAAAAACAGGGAGAAAAAGAAACAGGGTCCGGTACGACCTTCTAAATGGTTGAAATTGAAGTGTATAATACACGGTTTTTCGGGATTCCGGGGTCCCGGAACAAAATTCTCCGGAAATCACATTGAAAGTTCCTCGGGTCAGAATAAGCGGACACGCAAAATTTGAGCACCAACGGAATACATTTGGGGGTGCGGTGTCGCAAAACCAAAGATTCGTTCGAAAACTCGGATTATCGTGAAAAATGTGTTAAAGGTCGTTATTTGAGGTCAAATCGAACACTTCATTCCTGAAATGAGCTCGGACGCGTGATTGAAAAACAGGGAGAAAAAGAAACATAGTCCGGTGCGACCTTCTGAAGGGCTGAAATTGAAGTGTATAATACACGGTTTTTCGGGATTCCGAGGTCCCGGAACAAAATTCTCCGGAAATCACATAGAAAGTTCCTCGGGTCAGATAAAGCGGCCACGCAAAGTTTGAGCACCAACGGAAGACATTTGGGGGTGCCGGTGTGCCACAAACCAGCATTCGCCGAAACTCGGATTATCGTGAAAAATGTGTTAAAGCTCGTTATTTGAGGTCAAATCGAACAGTTAATTCTGAAATGAGCTCGGACGCGTGATTGAAAAACAGGAGAAAAAGAAACAGGGTCCGATCGACCTTCCGAACGGCTGAAATTGAAGTGTATAATACACGGTTTTTCGGGATTCCGGGGTCCCGGAACAAATTTTTCCGGAATTCACATAGAAAGTTCCCTGGGTTAGATAAATCGGTCACGCAAAGTTTGAGCACCAACGGAAGACATTTGGGCAGGTGTCGGTGTGCCACAAACCAGCATTCGCCGAAACTCGGATTATAGTGAAAAATTTGTTGAAGCTCGTTATTTGAGGCTGAAATCGAACAGCTTCATTCCTGAAATGAGCTCGGACGCGTGACTGAAAAACAAGGATAAAAAGAAACAGGGTCCGGTACGACCTTGTGAACGGCTGAAATTGAAGTGTATAATACATGGTTTTACGGGATTCCGGGGTCCCAGAACAAAATTCTCCGGAAATCACATAGAAAGTTCTTCTGGTAAGATAAAGCGGCCACGCAAAGTTTGAGCACCAACGGAAGACATTTGGGGGTGGCGGTGTGCCACAAAGCAGCATTCGCCGAAACTCGGTGTAACACCCCACGGTAATTGAAGAGGTCCAGTGATAGGCTTAAATGACTAGTGCTTAAAGGGATTGGAAGTACTACTCATATCAACAAAGTGCACTTTCTTTTATGGTCATCCATGCGAAAGAACTCCAAAGTTAAGCGTGCTTGGCTGGGAGTAGTCTTAGGATGGGTGACCTCCTGGGAAGCTTCCTGGGATGCGCATGAGTGAGGACAAAATGCGCTATAAAGGACCTGTGTTGATCTGTGGGCCATGTACACAGCCTGGTGAGCTATCATAAGTAACCGCTCCCGACCCGGTTTGGGCCGGGGTGTTACACTCGGATTATCGTGAAAAATGTGTTAAAGCTTGTTATTTGAGGCTGAAATCGAACAGGTTAATACCTGAAATGAGCTCGGACGCGTGATTGAAAAACAGGGAGAAAAAGAAACTCGGTTTGGTACGACCTTCCGAACGGCTGAAATTGAAGTGTTTAATACACGGTTTTTCGGGATTCCGGGGTCCCGGAACAAAATTCTCCGGAAATCACATAGAAAGTTCCTCGGGTCAGATAAAGCGGCCACGCATAGTTTGAGCGCCAACGGAAGACATTTGGAGGTGCTGGTGTGCCACAAACCAGCATTCGCCGAAACTCGGATTATCGTGAAAAATGTGTTAAAGCTCGTTATTTGAGGCTGAAATCGAACAGGTTAATTCCTGAATTGAGCTCGGACGCGTGATTGAAAAACAGGGTGAAAAAGAAACAGGGTCCGGTACGACCTTCCGAATGGCTGAAATTGAATTGTATAATACGCGGTTTTTCGGGATTCCGGGCTCCCTGAACAAAATTCTCCGGAAATCGCATAGAAAGTTCCTCGGGTCAGATAAAGCGGCCACGCAAAGTTTGAGCACCAACGGAAGACATTTGGGGGTGCTTGGTGTGCCTGAAACCAAGATTCGCCGAAACTCGGATTATCGTGAAAAATGTGTTAAAGCTAGTTATTTAAGGCTGAAATCGAACAAGTTAATTCCTGAAATGAGCTCGGACGCGTGATTGAAAAACAGGGAGTAAAAGAAACAGGTCCCAGTCGACCTTCCGAATGGTCGAAATTGAAGTGTATAATACACGGTTTTTCGGGATTCCGGGTCCCAGAACAAAATTCTCGGAAATCACATAGAAATTTCCTCGGGTCTGATAAAGCGGCCACGCAACGTTTGAGCACCAACGGAAGACATTTGGGGGTGCCGGTGTTCCACAAACCAGCATTCGCCGAAACTCGGATTATCGTGAAAAATGTGTTAAAGCTCGTTATTTGAGGCTGAAATCGAACAGGTTAATTCCTGAAATAAGCTCGGACGCGTTATTGAAAAACAGGGAGAAAAAGAAACAGGGTCCCGTACGACCTTCTAAATGGCTGAAATTGAAGTGTATAATACACGGTTTTTCGGGATCCCGGAACAAAATTCTCGGGAAATCACATAGAAAGTTCCTCGGGTCGATAAAGCGGCCACGCAAAGTTTGAGCACCAACGGAAGACATTTGGGGTGCTTGGTGTGCCTGAAACCAAAGATTCGCCGAACTCGGATTATCGTGAAAAATGTGTTAAAGCTCGTTATTTGAGGTCAAATCGAACAGTTAATTCCTGAAATGAGCTCGGACGCGTTATTGAAAAACAGGAGAAAAAGAAACAGGGTCCCGTTTACCTTCTAAATGGTCGAAATTGAAGTGTATAATACACGGTTTTTCGGGATTGGTCCCGGAACAAAATTCTCGGAAATCACATAGAAAGTTCCTCGGGTCAGATAAAGCGGCCACGCAAAGTGTGAGCACCAACGGAAGACATTTGGGGGTGCTGCGGTGTACAAACCAAAGATTCGCGGAACTCGGATTATCGTGAAAAATGTGTTCAAGCTCGTTATTTGAGGTGAAATCGAACAAGTTAATTCTGAAATGAGCTTGGACGCGTGATTGAAAAAGCAGGAGAAAAAGAAACTCTGTTTGGTACGACCTTCCGAACGGCCGAAATTGAAGTGTTTAATACACGGTTTTTCGGATTCCGGTCCCTGAACAAAATTCTCCGTAAATCACATAGAAAGTTCCTCGGGTCAGATAAAGCGGCCACGCATAGTTTGAGCACCAACGGAAGACATTTGGGGTCTTTGGTGTGCCCAAACCAAGATTCGCCGAAACTCGGATTATCGTGAAAATGTGTTAAAGCTCGTTATTTGAGGCTGAAATCGAACAGGTTAATTCACGAAATGAGCTCGGACGCGTGATTGAAAAACAGGCGAAAAAAGAAACAGGTCCGTTACGACCTTCCGAATGGTCAAAATTGAAGTGTATAATACACGGTTTTTCTGGGATTCCGGTCCCTGAACAAAATTCTCCGGAAATCACATAGAAAGTTTCTCGGGTCAGATAAAGCGGCCACGCAACGTTTGAGCACCAACGGAAGACATTTGGGGTGCGGTGTTCCACAAACCAAAGATTCGCCGAAACTCGGATTATCGTGAAAAATGTGTTAAAGCTCGTTATTTGAAGTCAGAATGAACAAAGTTAATTCTGAAATGAGCTCGGACGCGTTATTGAAAAACAGGGGAAAAAGAAACAGGGTCCCGTACGACCTTCTAAATGGTCAAAATTGAAGTGTATAATACACGGTTTTTAGGATTCCGGTCCCTTAACAAAATTCTCCTAAATCACATAGAAAGTTCCTCGGGTCAGATAAAGCGGCCACGCAAAGTTTGAGCACCAACGGAAGACATTTGGGGTGCGGTGTGCCACAAACCAAAGATTCGCCAAACTCGGATTATCGTGAAAAATGTGTTAAAGCTCGTTATTTGAGGCTGAAATCGGAGAGGTTAATTCCTGAAATGAGCTCGGACGCGTGATTGAAAAACAGGGAGAAAAAGAAACAGGGTCCGGTACGACCTTCCGAACGGCTGAAATTGAAGTGTATAATACACGGTTTTTCGGGATTCCGGGGTCCCGGAACAAATTTTTCCGGAAATCACATAGAAAGTTCCCTGGGTTAGATAAATCGGTCACGCAAAGTTTGAGCACCAACGGAAGACATTTGGGCAGGTGTCGGTGTGCCACAAACCAGCATTCGCTGAAACTCGGATTATCGTGAAAAATTTGTTGAAGCTCGTTATTTGAGGCTGAAATCGAACAGCTTCATTCCTGAAATGAGCTCGGACGCGTGACTGAAAAACAGGGATAAAAAGAAACAGGGTCCGGTACGACCTTGTGAACGGCTGAAATTGAAGTGTATAATACATGGTTTTACGGGATTTCGGGGTCCCAGAACAAAATTCTCCGGAAATCACATAGAAAGTTCCTCTGGTAAGATAAAGCGGCCACGCAAAGTTTGATCACCAACGGAAGACATTTGGGGGTGCGGTGTGCGAAAAGCGAAATTCGCCAAACTCGGATTATCGTGAAAAATGTGTTAAAGCTTGTTATTTGAGGCTGAAATCGAACAGGTTAATACCTGAAATGAGCTCGGACGCGTGATTGAAAAACAGGGAGAAAAAGAAACTCGGTTTAGTACGACCTTCCGAACGGCTGAAATTGAAGTGTTTAATACACGGTTTTTCGGGATTCCGGTCCCTAACAAAATTCTCCGGAAATCACATAGAAAGTTCCTCGGGTCAGATAAAGCGGCCACGCAACGTTTGAGCACCAACGGAAGACATTTGGGGGTGCCGGTGTTCCACAAACCAAAGATTCGCCAAACTCGATTATCGTGAAAAATGTGTTAAAGCTCGTTATTTGAGGCTGAAATCGAACAGGTTAATTCCTGAAATGAGCTCGGACGCGTTATTGAAAAACAGGGAGAAAAAGAAACAGGGTCCCTCGGATTATCGTGAAAAATGTGTTAAAGCTCGTTATTTGAGGCTGAAATCGAACAAGTTAATTCCTGAAATGAGCTTGGACGCGTGATTGAAAAACAGGGAGAAAAAGAAACTCGGTTTGGTACGACCTTCCGAACGGCTGAAATTGAAGTGTTTAATACACGGTTTTTCGGGATTCCGGGGTCCCGGAACAAAATTCTCCGGAAATCACATAGAAAGTTCCTCGGGTCAGATAAAGCGGCCACGCATAGTTTGAGCACCAACGGAAGACATTTGGGGTGTCTTTGGTGTGCCACAAACCAAAGATTCGCCGAAACTCGAATTATCGTGAAAAATGTGTTAAAGCTCGTTATTTGAGTCTGAAATCGAAAAGGTTAATTCCTGAAATGAGCTCGGACGCGTGATTGAAAAACAGTGAAAAAGAAACAGGTCCGTTACGACCTTCCGAATGGCTGAAATTGAAGTGTATAATACACGGTTTTTCGGGATTCCGGGGTCCCGGAACAAAATTCTCCGGAAATCACATAGAAAGTTTCTCGGGTCAGATAAAGCGGCCACGCAACGTTTGAGCACCAACGGAAGACATTTGGGGGTGCCGGTGTTCCACAAACCAGCATTCGCCGAAACTCGGATTATCGTGAAAAATGTGTTAAAGCTCGTTATTTGAGGCTGTAATCGAACAGGTTAATTCCTGAAATGAGCTCGGACGCGTTATTGAAAAACAGGGAGAAAAAGAAACAGGGTCCCGTAAGACCTTCTAAATGGCTGAAATTGAAGTGTATAATACACGGTTTTTCGGATTCCGGGGTCCCGGAACAAAATTCTCCGGAAATCACATAGAAAGTTCCTCGGGTCAGATAAAGCGGCCACGCAAAGTTTGAGCACCAACGGAAGACATTTGGGGGTGCCGGTGTGCCACAAACCAGCATTCGCCGAAACTCGGATTATCGTGAAAAATGTGTTAAAGCTCGTTATTTGAGGCTGAAATCGAATAGGTTAATTCCTGAAATGAGCTCGGACGCGTGATTGAAAAACAGGCAGAAAAAGAAACAGTCCTAGTCGACCTTCCGAACGGCTGAAATTGAAGTGTATAATACACGGTTTTTCGGGATTCCGGGGTCCCGGAACAAATTTTTCCGGAAATCACATAGAAAGTTCCCTGGGTTAGATAAATCGGTCATGCAAAGTTTGAGCACCAACGGAAGACATTTGGGCAGGTGTCGGTGTGCCACAAACCAGCATTCGCTGAAACTCGGATTATCGTGAAAAATTTGTTGAAGCTCGTTATTTGAGGTCGAAATCGAACACTTCATTCCCGAAATGAGCTCGGACGCGTGGTAAAAAAAAAGGATAAAAAGAAATGGGTCCTGTTTACCTTGTGAACGGCTGAAATTGAAGTGTATAATACATGGTTTTACGGGATTTCGGGGTCCCAGAACAAAATTCTCCGGAAATCACATAGAAAGTTCCTCTGGTAAGATAAAGCGGCCACGCAAAGTTTGATCACCAACGGAAGACATTTGGGGGTGCCGGTGTGCCAGAAAGCAGCATTCGCCGAAACTCGGATTATCGTGAAAAATGTGTTAAAGCTTGTTATTTGAGGCTGAAATCGAACAGGTTAATACCTGAAATGAGCTCGGACGCGTGATTGAAAATTAGTTAGAAAAAGAAACTCGGTTTGGTACGACCTTCCGAACGGCTGAAATTGAAGTGTTTAATACACGGTTTTTCGGGATTCCGGGGTCCCGGAACAAAATTCTCCGGAAATCACATAGAAAGTTCCTCGGGTCAGATAAAGCGGCCACGCAACGTTTGAGCACCAACGGAAGACATTTGGGGGTGCCGGTGTTCCACAAACCAGCATTCGCCGAAACTCGGATTATCGTGAAAAATGTGTTAAAGCTCGTTATTTGAGGCTGAAATCGAACAGGTTAATTCCTGAAATGAGCTCGGACGCGTTATTGAAAAACAGGAGAAAAAAGAAACAGGGTCCCGTACGACCTTCTAAATGGTCGAAATTGAAGTGTATAATACACGGTTTTTCGGGATTCCGGTCTGAACAAAATTCTCGAAATCACATAGAAAGTTCCTCGGGTCGATAAAGCGGCCACGCAAAGTTTGAGCACCAACGGAAGACATTTGGGGGTGCTTGGTGTGCCAAACCAAAGATTCGCCGAACTCGGATTATCGTGAAAAATGTGTTAAAGCTCGTTATTTGAGGCTGAAATCGAACAGGTTAATTCCTGAAATGAGCTCGGACGCGTTATTGAAAAACAGGGAGAAAAAGAAACAGGGTCCCGTACGACCTTCTAAATGGCTGAAATTGAAGTGTATAATACACGGTTTTTCGGGATTCCGGGGTCCCGGAACAAAATTCTCGGGAAATCACATAGAAAGTTCCTCGGGTCAGATAAAGCGGCCACGCAAAGTTTGAGCACCAACGGAAGACATTTGGGGGTGCTTAGTGTACCTGAAAACCAAAGATTCACGGAACTCGGATTATCGTGAAAAATGTGTTAAAGCTCGTTATTTGAGGTGAAATCGAACAAGTTAATTCCGAAATTAGCTTGGACGCGTGATTGAAAAACAGGGAAAAAAGAAACTCGGTTTGGTACGACCTTCCGAACTACCGAAATTGAAGTGTTTAATACACGGTTTTTCGGGATTCCGGGGTCCCGGAACAAAATTTTCCGGAAATCACATAGAAAGTTCCTCGGGTTAGATAAAGCGGCCACGCATAGTTTGAGCACCAACGGAAGACATTTGGGGTGCCGGTGTTCCACAAACCAAAGATTCGCCGAAACTTCGGATTATCGTGAAAAATGTGTTAAAGCTCGTTATTTGAGCTGAAATCGAACAGGTTAATTCCTGAAATGAGCTCGGACGCGTGATTGAAAAACAGGAGAAAAAGAAACAGGTCCTAGTTTACCTTCTAAATGGTTGAAATTGAAGTGTATAATACACGGTTTTTCGGGATTCCGGGGTCCCTGAACAAAATTCTCCGGAAATCACATAGAAAGTTCCTCGGGTCAGATAAAGCGGACACGCAAAATTTGAGCACCAACGGAATACATTTGGGGGTGCCGGTGTGCCGCAAACCAGCATTCACCGAAACTCGGATTATCGTGAAAAATGTGTTAAAGGTCGTTATTTGAGGCTGAAATCGAACAGCTTCATTCCTGAAATGAGCTCGGACGCGTGATTGAAAAACAGGGAGAAAAAGAAACATAGTCCGGTGCGACCTTCTGAAGGGCTGAAATTGAAGTGTATAATACACGGTTTTTCGGGATTCCGGGATCCCGGAACAAAATTCTCCGGAAATCACATAGAAAGTTCCTCGGGTCAGATAAAGCGGCCACGCAAAGTTTGAGCACCAACGGAAGACATTTGGGGGTGCCGGTGTGCCACAAACCAGCATTCGCCGAAACTCGGATTATCGTGAAAAATGTGTTGAAGCTCGTTATTTGAGGCTGAAATCGAACAGGTTAATTCCTGAAATGAGCTCGGACGCGTGATTGAAAAACAGGGAGAAAAAGAAACAGGGTCCGGTACAACCTTCCGAACGACTGAAATTGAAGTGTATAATACACGGTTTTTCGGGATTCCGGGGTCCCGGAACAAATTTTTCCGGAAATCACATAGAAAGTTCCCTGGGTTAGATAAATCGGTCACACAAAGTTTGAGCACCAACGGAAGAAATTTGGGCAGGTGTCGGTGTGCCACAAACCAAAGATTCGGCAAAACTCGGATTATCGTGAAAAATTTGTTGAAGCTCGTTATTTGAGGTTTGAAATCGAACGACTTCATTCCCGAAATGAGCTCGGACGCGTGATTGAAAAACAGGAGAAAAAGAAACAGGTCCCAGACGACCTTCCGAACGGCCGAAATTGAAGTGTATAATACACGATTTTCGGATTCCGGCTCCGAACAAAATTCTCCTAAAATCGCATAGAAAGTTTCTCGGGTCGATAAAGCGGCCACGCAAAGTTTGAGCACCAACGGAAGACATTTGGGGTGCTTGGTGTGCCACAAACCAAGATTCGCCAAACTCGGATTATAGTGAAAAATGTGTTAAAACTAGTTATTTAAGGTCAAATCGAACAAGTTAATTCCTGAAATGAGCTCGGACGCGTGATTGAAAAAACAGGAGAAAAAGAAACAGGGTCCGTACGACCTTCTAAATGGTCAAATTGAAGTGTATAATACACGGTTTTTCGGGATTAAGTCCCGGAACAAAATTCTCCGGAAATCGCATAGAATGTTCCTCGGGTCAGATAAAGCGGCCACGCAAAGTTTGAGCAACAACGTAAGACATTTGGGGGTGCCGTGTGCCACAAACCAAAGATTCACGGAACTCGGATTATCGTGAAAAATGTGTTAAAGCTTGTTATTTGAGGCTGAAATCGAACAGGTTAATTCCTAAAATGAGCTCGGACGCGTGATTGAAAAACAGGGAGAGAAAGAAACTCGGTCCAGTACGACCTTCTGAACGGCTGAAATTGAAGTTCCTCGGGTCAGATAAAGCGGCCACGCATAGTTTGAGCACCAACGGAAGACATTTGGGGTGTCTTTGGTGTCCCACAAACCAAAGATTCGCCGAAACTCGGATTATCGTGAAAAATGTGTTAAAGCTCGTTATTTGAGGTGAAATCGAACAGGTTAATTCTGAAATGAGCTCGGACACGTGATTGAAAAACAGGAGAAAAAGAAACAGGTCCTAGATTTACCTTCTAAATGGTCAATTTGAAGTGTATAATACACGGTTTTTCGGGATTCGGCTCCCGAACATAATTCTCCGGAAATCGCATAGAAAGTTCCTCGGGTCGATAAAGCGGCCACGCAAAGTTTGAGCACCAACGGAAGACATTTGGGGTGCTTGGTGTGCCAAAACCAAGATTCGCCGAAACTCGGATTATCGTGAAAAATGTGTTAAAGCTCGTTATTTGAGGTCAAATCGTATGAGTTAATTCCGAAAATGAGCTTGGACTCGTGATTGAAAAACTGGCGAAACAAAACAACGGTCCTAGACGACCTTCCGAATGGTCAAATTGAAGTGTATAATACACGGTTTTTCTAATTCGGGGTCCCGAACAAAATTCTCGTGAAATCACATAGAAAGTTCCTCGGGTCAGATAAAGCGGCCACGCAAAGTTTGAGCACCAACGGAAGACATTTGGGGTGCCGGTGTTCCACAAACCAAAGATTCGCAAAACTCGGATTATCGTGAAAAATGTGTTAAAGCTCGTTATTTGAGGCCGAAATCGAACAGTTAATTTCTCGAAATGAGCTCGGACGCGTTATTGAAAAAAAAAAAAACAGGAGAAAAAGAAACAGGTCCGATGCGACCTTACAATGGTGAAATTGAAGTGTATAATACACGGTTTTTCGGGATTCCGGGTCCCGGAACAAAATTTTCCGGAAATCACATAGAAAGTTCCTCGGGTCAGATAAATCGGCCACGCAAAGTTTGAGCACCAACGGAACACATTTGGGGGTGCCGGTGTGCCAAAACCAAAGATTCGCCAAACTTCGGATTATCGTGAAAAATGTGTTAAAGCTCGTTATTTGAGGCCGAAATCGAACAGGTTAATTCTGAAATGAGCTCGGACGCGTGATTGAAAAACAGGAGAAAAAGAAACAGGGTCCGATTTACCTTCCGAACAACCGAAATTGAAGTGTATAATACACGGTTTTTCGGGATTCCGGGTCCCGGAACAAAATTTTCCGGAAATCACATAGAAAGTTCCTCGGGTCCGATAAAGCGGCCACGCAAAGTTTGAGCACCAACGGAAGACATTTGTGGGTGCCGGTGTGCCAAACCAAAGATTCGCCGAACTCGGATTATCGTGAAAAATGTGTTAAAGCTTGTTATTTGAGGCTGAAATCGAACGGGTTAATTTACGAAATGAGCTCGGACGCGTGATTGAAAAACAGGAGAAAAAGAAACTCGGTCCGATTTACGACCTTACGAATGTGTTTTGAAATTGAAGTGTTTAATACACGGTTTATCGGGATTCCGGGATCCCGGAACAAAATTCTCCGGAAATCACATAGAAAGTTCCTCGGGTCAGATTAAGCGGCCACGCAAAGTTTGAGCTCCAACGGAAAACATTTGGGGGTGCCGGTGTGCCACAAACCAGCATTCGCCGAAACTCGGATTATCGTGAAAAATGTGTTAAAGCTCGTTATTTGAGGCTGAAATCGAACAGGTTAATTCCTGAAATGAGCTCGGACGCGTGATTGAAAAACAGGAGAAAAAGAAACAGGGTCCGTCATTTACCTTCCGAACGGATAAAATTGAAGTGTATAATACACGGTTTTTCGGGATTCCGGTCCGGAACAAAATTTAAAATCACATAGAAAGTTCCTCGGGTCCGATAAAGCGGCCACGCAAAGTTTGAGCACCAACGGAAGACATTTGTGGGTGCCGGTGTGCCACAAACCAAAGATTCGCGGAACTCGGATTATCGTGAAAAATGTGTTAAAGCTCGTTATTTGAGGCTGAAATCGAACAGGTTAATTCTGAAATGAGCTCGGACGCGTGATTGAAAAACAGGAGAAAAAGAAACTCGGTCCCAGACGACCTTCCGAACGGTGAAATTGAAGTTCTCGGGTCGATGAAGCGAAGAACGCAAAGTTTGAGCACCAACGGAAGACATTTGGGGTGCTTAGGTGTGCCAAAACCAAAGATTAGCAAACTCGGATTATCGTGAAAAATGTGTTAAAGCTCGTTATTTGAGGCTGAAATCGAACAAATTAATTCCTAAAATGAGCTCGGACGCGTGATTGACAAACAGCGAAAAAGAAACAGGTCCCATCGACCTTCCGAATGGTCAAATTTAAGTGTATAATACACGGTTTTTCTGGATTCTGAGTCCCTAAAAAAATTCTCCGGAAATCACATAGAAAGTTCCTCGGGTCAAATAAAGCGGCCACGCAAAGTTTGAGCACCAACGGAAGACATTTGGGGGTGCCGGTGTACCACAAACCAAGATTCGCCGAAACTCGGATTATCGTGAAAAATGTGTTAAAGCTCGTTATTTGAGGTTGAAATCGAAATCAACAGCATTCCTGAAATGAGCTCGGACGCGTGATTGAAAAACGTGGAGAAAAAGAAATAGGGTCCGATCGACCTTCCGAATAATGAAATTGAAGTGTATAATACACGGTTTTTCGGGATTCCGGTCCCGAACAAAAATTTCCTAAATCACATAGAAAGTTCCTCGGTCAGATAAAGCGGCCACGCAAAGTTTGAGCACCAACGGAAGACATTTGGGGGTGCCTGTGTGCCACAAACCAAAGATTCGCGAACTCGGATTATCGTGAAAAATGTGTTAAAGCTTGTTATTTGAGGTCAAATCGAACAGTTAATCCTGAAATGAGCTTGGACGCGTGATTGAAAAACAGGGAAAAAGAAACTCGGTCCGGTACGACCTTCGAGCAATGAAATTGAAGTGTTAAATACACGGTTTTTTTCGGGATTCCGGATCCGGAACAAAATTCTTCTCCGGAAATCACATAGAAAGTTCCTCGGGTTAGATAAAGCGGCCATGCAAAGTTTGAGCACCAACGGAAGACATTTGGGGGTGCCGGTGTGCCACAAACCAGTATTCGCCGAAACTCGAATTATCGTGAAAAATGTGTTAAAGCTCGTTATTTGAGGCTGAAATCGAACAGGTTAATTCCTGAATTGAGCTCGGACGCGTTATTGAAAAACAGGGAGAAAAAGAAACAGGCTCGTACGACGACCTTCAATGGTCAAAATTAAAGTGTATAATACACGGTTTTGGCCGGATACTGGGGTCCCGAACAAAATTCTCCGAAATCACATAGAAAGTTCCTCGGGTCAGATAAAGCGGCCACGCAAAGTTTGAGCACCAACGGAAGACATTTGGGGGTGCCGGTGTGCCACAAACCAGCATTCGCCGAAACTCGGATTATCGTGAAAAATGTGTTAAAGCTTGTTATTTGAGGCTGAAATCGAACAGGTTAATTTCTGAAATGAGCTCGGACGCGTGATTGAAAAACAGGGAGAAAAAGAAACTCGGTCCTGCATTTACCTTCGAATAAATTGAAATTGAAGTGTTTAATACACGGTTTATCGGGATTCCGGGATCCCGGAACAAAATTCTCCGGAAATCACATAGAAAGTTCCTCGGGTCAGATTAAGCGGCCACGCAAAGTTTGAGCTCCAACGGAAAACATTTGGGGGTGCTGTGCCAAAACCAAAGATTCGCCAAACTCGGATTATCGTGAAAAATGTGTTAAAGCTCGTTATTTGAGGTCAAATCGAACAGTTAATTCTGAAATGAGCTCGGACGCGTGATTGAAAAACAGGGAGAAAAAGAAACAGGGTCCGGTACGACCTTCCGAACAGCTGAAATTGAAGTGTATAATACACGGTTTTTCGGGATTCCGGGGTCCCGGAACAAAAATTTCCGGAAATCACATAGAAAGTTCCTCGTGTCAGATAAAGCGGCCACGCAAAGTTTGAGCACCAACGGAAGACATTTTTGGGTGCCGGTGTGCCACAAACCAGCATTCGTCGGAACTCGGATTATCGTGAAAATTGTGTTAAAGCTTGTTATTTGAGGCTGAAATCGAACAGGTTAATTCCTGAAATGAGCTCGGACGCGTGATTGAAAAACAGGGAGAAAAAGAAACTCGGTCCGGTACGACCTTCTGAACGGCTGAATTTGAAGTTCCTCGGGTCAGATGAAGCAGCAACGCAAAGTTTGAGCACCAACGGAAGACATTTGGGGGTGCCGGTGTGCCACAAACCAGCATTCGCCGAAACTCGAATTATCGTGAAAAATGTGTTAAAGCTCGTTATTTGAGGCTGAAATCGAACAGGTTAATTCCTGAAATAAGCTCGGACGCGTGATTGAAAAACAGGCAGAAAAAGAAACAGGTCCTACCTTCCAATGGTCAAATTGAAGTGTATAATACACGGTTTTTCGGGATTCCGGTCCCAAACAAAATTCTCCTAAATCACATAGAAAGTTCCTCGGGTCATATAAAGCGGCCACGCAAAGTTTGAGCACCAACGGAAGACATTTGGGGTTGCCGGTGTTCCACAAACCAAAGATTCGCCAAAACTCGGATTATCGTGAAAAATGTGTTAAAGCTCGTTATTTGAGGCTGAAATCGAACAGTTAATTCCCGAATTGAGCTCGGACGCGTTATTGAAAAACAGGAGAAAAAGAAACAGTCTCGATGCGACCTTCGAATGGTCAAATTAAAGTGTATAATACACGGTTTTTCAGATTCCGGTCCCTGAACAAAATTCTCCATAAATCACATAGAAAGTTCCTCGGGTCGGATAAAGCGGCCACGCAAAGTTTGAGCACCAACGGAAGACATTTGGGGTGCCGGTGTGCCCAAACCAAAGATTCGCCGAAACTCGGATTATCGTGAAAAATGTGTTAAAGCTCGTTATTTGAGGCTGAAATCGAACAAGTTAATTCCTGAAATGAGCTCGGACGCGTGATTGAAAAACAGGAGAAAAAGAAACATGGTCCTAATCGACCTTCCGAATAAAATTAAATTGAACCGTATAATACACGGTTTGTTGTCTAGATTCCGGGTCCGAACAAAAATTTCCGGAAATCACATAGAAAGTTCCTCGGGTCAGATAAAGGGGCCACGCAAAGTTTGAGCACCAACGGAAGACATTTGTGGGTGCCGGTGTGCCACAAACCATGATTCGCCGAAACTCGGATTATCGTGAAAAATGTGTTAAAGCTAGTTATTTAAAAATTTGAAATCGAACAAGTTAATTCCTAAAATGAGCTCGGACGCGTGATTGAAAAACGGAGAAAAAGAAACAGTGGTCCGTGACGACCTTCCGAACAAATGAAATTGAAGTGTATAATACACGGTTTTCGGATTCCGGTCCCGAACAAAATTTTCCGGAAATCACATAGAAAGTTCCTCGGGTGAGATAAAGCGGCCACGCAAAGTTTGAGCACCAACGGAAGACATTTGTGGGTGCCGGTGTGCCACCAAACCAGCATTCACGGAACTCGGATTATCGTGAAAAATGTGTTAAAGCTTGTTATTTGAGGTCGAATCGAACAGTTAATTCTGAAATGAGCTCGGACGCTTGATTGAAAAACAGGAGAAAAAGAAACTCGATGCAGTACGACCTTCCGAACGGTGAAATTGAAGTTCCTCGGGTCGATGAAGCAAAGAACGCAAAGTTTGAGCACCAACGGAAGACATTTGGGGTGCTTAGGTGTGCCCAAACCAAAGATTAGCCGAAACTCGGATTATCGTGAAAAATGTGTTAAAGCTCGTTATTTGAGGTCTGAAATCGAACAAAAGTTAATTCTGAAATGAGCTCGGACGCGTGATTGAAAAACAGCGAAAAAGAAACAGGTCCCAGACGACCTTCGAATGGTTTGAAATTGAAGTGTATAATACACGGTTTTTCGGGATTCGGAGTCCCGGAAAAAATTCTCCTAAATCACATAGAAAGTTCCTCGGGTCAGATAAAGCGGCCACGCAAAGTTTGAGCACCAACGGAAGACATTTGGGGTGCCGATGTGCCACAAACCAAAGATTCGCCAAACTCGGATTATCGTGAAAAATGTGTTAAAGCTCGTTATTTGAGGCTGAAATCGAACAAAAGTTAATTCTGAAATGAGCTCGGACGCGTGATTGAAAAACAAAGCGAAAAGAAACAGGTCCTGTACGACCTTCCGAATAGTTTGAAATTGAAGTGTATAATACACGGTTTTTCGGGATTCCGGGATCCCGAACAAAATTCTCCGGAAATCACATAGAAAGTTCCTCGGGTCAGATAAAGCGGCCATGCAAAGTTTGAGCACCAACGGAGGACATTTGGGGGTGCTTGTGTTCCACAAACCAAAGATTCGCCGAAACTCGGATTATCGTGAAAAATGTGTTAAAGCTCGTTATTTGAGGATCAAATCGAACAGGTTGATTCCTGAAATGAGCTCGGACGCGTGATTGAAAAACAGGAGAAAAAGAAACAGGGTCCGGTACAACCTTCGAAAAAATTGAAGTGTATAATACACGGTTTTGGATTTCGGGTCCCGAACAAAAATTTGAAAATCACATAGAAAGTTCCTCGGGTCAGATAAAGCGGCCACGCAAAGTTTGAGCACCAACGGAAGACATTTGGGGTACCGGTGTGCCACAAACCAAGATTCGCCGAAACTCGGATTATCGTGAAAAATGTGTTAAAGCTCGTTATTTGAGGTGAAATCGAACAAGTTGATTCCTGAAATGAGCTCGGACGCGTGATTGAAAAACAGGAGAAAAAGAAACAGGTTCGGTCGACCTTCCGAACAAATTTGAAATTGAAGTGTATAATACACGGTTTTTCGAGATTCCGGTCCCGAACAAAATTTCCGGAAATCACGTGAAAGTTCCTCGAGTCAGATAAAGCGGCCACGCAAAGTTTGAGCACCAACGGAAGACATTTTGGGGTGCCTGTGCCACAAACCAAAGATTCGCGAAACTCGATTATCGTGAAAATGTGTTAAAGCTCGTTATTTGAGGCTGAAATCGAACATGTTAATTCTGAAATGAGCTCGGACGCGTGATTGAAAAACGAGGAGAAAAAGAAACAGGGTCCTGTGACGACTTTACTTCTCGAATGGTCAAATTGAAAAGTATAATTCACGGTTTTTCAGATTCCGGTCCCTGAAACAAAATTCTCCTGAAATCACATAGAAAGTTCCTCGGGTCGATAAAGCGGCCACGCAAAGTTTGAGCACCAACGGAAGACATTTGGGGGTGCCGGTGTGCGAAACCAAGATTCACGGAACTCGGATTATCATGAAAAATGTGATAAAGCTCGTTATTTGAGGTCAAATCGAACAGTTAATTCCTCGAAATGAACTCGGACGCGTTATTGAAAAACAAGGAGAAAAAGAAACAGGTCCGGTGCACGACCTTCCAATGGTCAAATTGAAGTGTATAATACACTCTTTTCGGATT